>NC_081155.1:35255124-35555124 GCF_012432095.1 Onychostoma macrolepis
ATAAATCACTGACCTTAATCTATTACTGCACACATTATAATTACAATTGCAATATCAGAAAAGCTCTGCTAATTGCAGGCATTGTTTTACCAATAGGTGGCCATGGTAACCAAACCTCTCATGTTTGGCAGGATGGACTGTTTGTTTGAGTAAACCATATTTGCATAGATTAAAGCATCCGTGATTTTAAACCCAACTCACATTGTGTGAGTTTCTGCTGTAGCTGATTGGATGGTTGTACTGACTGACCCTCACAAAAATACACTCCAAATGCCTGAGGATTGTGAGAAACAACAGCTAGTTCAGCAAGTTCACTAGTTTAGTTAGACTGATACACATTATAATGTTCATCAAACAAGCCTTTATGTTGAGACAATTCCATACACAAAGTTCTCAATTAAACGGAGGATCTTGTTTAAATAACAAGTACTAAGAAAAGTTGTGATGGGCACTTTCGAAGTATTGATTTGTGAAGCTTCCAAACCTTTGGAGCGTGTATCAAACTGCCATGTGATTTCAGTAAACAAGGCTTTGTTACTTCATAACCGTTTCAAAATGTTTCAAAATTTCTAAGGTTTGCTGCTAGGGGAAATCTCAGTGAACCATGTCTGTGTTTTTTACCTAATCTCAGATGAGTTCTATAAATTTGTAGACATTTTTAAAGACATATTTGTAAATTAAAAAATAAGAGTAGTAAGTAATAGTCTTATTGGTCTGTTTAACCATGCCCTCCTTAAATCAAACAAAACAAGCCCTGCAAGATAACACATATTATACAGACACTTCATGATTAATTCAATTTGATGATTTGTAAATGCATTTAGTAGATGAAACTTTCAATAAAACATTTGCAGTTGATGTGTAAAGGGTGTTTTTATGCATGTTTAGCCTGAGGTTTTGATGCATTTACACAATTTTGACCAGCAGGAATCATCTGCATGTAGTGCTTCAAGTACTTCATTACAGCAAATCATTTTGTGAAGCAGTTGATTCAAAGTGTAAAAAATATTTTCCTCTTACATCACTAAAAG
Source organism: Onychostoma macrolepis (assembly GCF_012432095.1). Classification (NCBI taxonomy): domain Eukaryota; kingdom Metazoa; phylum Chordata; class Actinopteri; order Cypriniformes; family Cyprinidae; genus Onychostoma; species Onychostoma macrolepis. The sequence continues at coordinate 35,256,156 of NC_081155.1, forward strand.
AAAGATGTGTTCATTTAAAAACTCTTAGTTAAAACAACAACGACAAAGGCCCTTAATATATAATACATAAACCACAATAGTCACCATCAAAAACACATAAATAAAAACACCTTTTACAAAGCAATTGCAAATGTTTTATTGAAAGTGAGGACATTTACACTCTAGTTTAAAAAGCTCCAAAAGTTTTAGTGCACAGCTAAACATCTCAGTTGTGTATTTTGGTCCAACATGAGAAAAGTCACAAATCTCTTGTGTCATGATGTCGATGATATTTTGAGTTATCTCAACTTTTATTTTTCTTGAGGAGAGGGACGACTCTGTTGCAATAATCTCCCACTGCGAGGCTACAACTGGGCAGTGACAAGATAATAGCAGCTTCGAATGGTCACAGAAAGGACTGGGAAGAGCGAAGGGAGAGAAGGAGAGAGAAATGCCCACTCTAGGTTCTAGGCTGATGGGCCACATCATGAGCCAAATGAAGCGAGTGGCACGGTGAGATGGGCCGTACGCCTGCTGTAAAAGCAGCTGCATTACAGAGTGACAGAAGATACCAGAGGCCAGACTGTTCTTTCTATCGTTCTTTCCATCTCTGTTCTTCATTTGAAACTTCAATTCAATTATATTTCTCATTCTCTTCCTCAAACTCTCAGTAACTTGCTTTCTCTGCACCTCTCACTTCTCAGCTTTAATACCCCGCGACCCCTCCTTGTCTCTCTCGCTTTGCTTTTTTTCGACTTTACATCTGCCTTGACCCCTCTGGAGAGCATACACTATTAGCACTGGTCTTCGGTCATTTCTATTTCAAATAATTAACTAAGGGAATGACAAAGATACGTATCAAAATGCAAGGTGCCAATGCAATTAACCTGCACATTCAGACAGCAAATTCACTCTGCTCTTCTTTAGGTTTTTTCTTACCTTCAAAGACCATGTACTTTTCAAATGATTAATTTTAATAATTTTAACCTTCTGTCAATGGATCTGTCAGTCAAGTCCTAGAGCATTTATTAAATATTTTTAGAATATTTTTTTTCTTCATAAAAGCAGAGAAATGGTTAATTGCAGCCATTTAACATTATATTTAATAGTCAGCATTTTAATGTTCACTTTGACCTAAATCTGCATATGATCAGATTTCTGATTTTGTTTATCACATATCATTAACAGCTATTACAGAAAATGATCAAACTTCTACCAATTTTAGTTTAAATAAGGAATAAATAAGTAAATAAATAAATTACAAATGACACACAAACATATGTGACCCTGGACCACAAAACCAGTCTTAAGTGTCAATTTTTTAAAATTGAGATTTATACATAATCTGAAAGCTGAATAAATAAGCTTTCCATTGATGTATGGGTTGTTAGGATCGGACAATATTTGGCCGAGATACAACTATTTGAAAATCTGGAATCTGAGGGTGCAAAAAAATCTAAATATTGAGAAAATCGACTTTAAAGTTGTCCAAATGAATTCTTAGCAATGCATATTACTAATCAAATACGACGTTTTGATATATTTACAGTAGTAAATTTACAAAATATCTCCATGGAATATGATTACTTAATATACTAATGATTTTTGGCATAAAAGAAAAATCTATAATTTTGACCCATACAGTGTATTTGTGGCTATTGCTACAAATATACCCCAGCGACTTAAGTCTGGTTTTGTGGTCCAGGGTGACATATTACAATGAATGTCACAATTAACAAATGAGTAAATGGAGAAATAGTCCCTATTATACCCACATATTTGCTATTAAAGTAAATAAAATATGAAATTACTGGCTAAACAACCACTATATTTAATAATAATAAGAAGAAGAAGAAATCTGTGTGAGCTAAATATTTGCTAATAAAGTTAATTATTTTAAGTCAATTCTATAATGCACATTTATTTTCCAGCTAAATAAAATATCAAATCTAGTTAAAAATAAACACCTATGATTTATATATCTTCTCAATATTGCATCAGTATCGAAAGTATCATCCAAAGCCAAAGAAAGAGCACTGTCATTTCACACTCACAGCTTGGCTCATGCTGCACCTGATTAGTGGCCACTGAAGATCTGAACACAAGACTTCTGGCACATCAAAGTTTAGTCCGTTTCCAAAAAATAAATGGATTCTCCCTCTACTGGTGTTAGTGACCATGTCTTGTAGGTCTTTATTTTCAAGAAGCAATTGGAAAAGAATTGAGTGAAAGCCTGAGATTTAGGCCTACAATCGCACAAGAGGAGTTAATGCGCCGATGCAATTATCTCATCGAGGCCACTAGCATGCTGAGCGTGCCAAATTCACTCACTATTACACACAGTCATTACACACGGACTGGTGCTGCATTCATCTGCTGTAAATTCACACATGGTTCCTCAGAGAGCTGTGAGGTGTTTACATTTCCGTAACTTTGCCATGACTCTTCATTACCATAATTCTCATCCCAACGTTTCCTTGTTAGAATTGTGCTGCCATGATGACAGTGCAAGCGGTTGTAGGATTACAGTCAAGTTTGGCCAATAGTGTACATGTGGATTTTTCAGTCATGATTCCACTCTTGACCTCATTACAAGCTGTTTAGATGAGAATGTTAATTTATCAACTGTTTGAGCAGTTGGAGTTTGATGCACCACATTGGGAGCATAAAAGTACTTCAGATTCTTTGTAAATTTGGCTTATTTTGGGTGGGTCTTGTCACTGACTTTGATTGTTTTATCAGTGTTTTTGAATAGTGGGTAATAATAGCAAACCTGTGAGCCAAATATTTTATTATTCAGAGTATCTCCCAAGTGTACTTGTTGCCAACCTGTGGATGCAGCAAAGTAAGATAATTTTTCTCTCTGCCGGAGTCTGCATTCCTCCACTGTAATGTTGCTGGAGTTTGGTTCTCTCACAATTGTAGCTTTGGCTGACAGTAACCATGGCAATAGCAAAAAGCACAAGACATGATTACGGTGAAGTATCTGGAGGAGAAGGTAATTAAACACTGTTTTTAGATACACTTCTGCTTCTTTTATTGTCTTTCTTTTGGTTGACTTTCGAATAGACTGTCAAGAGATCCGTTCTCCTTTGGTGTTTATCAAACAGCTGGCTTAAAAGAAACGTTGTTGTTATGGGCCACCTTCTCGTCCCAGGTTCGGCTGGCTTGCGGGGTTGTTTTGTGTTGCATTTGTTGCGGAGCTATCTGATATTTGGAGCTTCAGATGTTCTGTTTTTTGGATGTGTTTTTCTTGGGCCCTTTGATGTATCTTTTTGATCTCTGTGGTAAGGCAGTCCGCCTCGGCTTCTCTTCCACGACTAATGTCCGGCTTAAGATTATTTTATCCGCCTTGAAAAGCCTTCATTTGATGTTCACTATTCTATTATGTTTTTGAGAAATCAAAATAAAAACAAAAGACAAACAAGCAAGCAAAATCACCCAAGCAACAATGACAACAACAAAGAGATCTAGCGCTTCTCCTGCAGAGCGGAGACCGGGCACAAAGAGAACGCCATTTTCCAAACAAAACAGCTAAATAAAACAGACATTCAAATCGGATTGCTTTTCAGAAAGAGAATCTCCTGTAGGCAGTTCTGTAAGACGAATCAAGGACAAAAACAGAAACTACTTCTGACAGTTCACTTGTTAAGATGTTTTATCGCTTTTTGAAATGTCCCCTTTTACTTAGCAGGTTTCAATGTTACCTTTTTTTTTCTGGTTGACATTAAAAATATGTCTGGTGCAGAGTCCCATCGGAAATAGTTTTTTTGATGAGGCAATGACTCATCATCACTTTTCTAGGAAAAAAAAAAAAAAATTTCATTTGTATTCTTCTATAAAGCAAGAAATCATTCCACAAGATTTCTGATTGCTACTTCTGCAGAAATTATATAAAATAACTATAATTAAAAAACAATGATATTTATAAACTACAGTGTTTCTTTCTTGTCTTTTTCTAGTAAATATTAAAAGCAGATAATACTTATAATATATTTTGTTTGAGTACAAAAGCATACTCCTGTTACTATGTATATATATATATGTATATATATATATATATATATAAACACAGTACACATACATTTATTATGTAAACAAAAACTTTTATTTTCAGGTTGGAGCAATCGCGATTAATCATTTGACAGCACTAATATATATATATATATATATATATATATATATATATATAATTTCATATGTATTCTTTTGTGCATTAAATTCTAAATTAAATTAGAATAAATTATATCTACTGTAAGTGTTCATTAACTTAAATGTAATGTATTCATATACAACAACTTTTATTTTAGTTTTAATAATTTTATTTTAAATTATGTATCTCTCGCTCTCTCTGTGTGTGTGTGCATATATCTTTCTTACTTATAATTTAATTTATAATTTTTCCCAGTTATTTTTATGTACTTTAGTGCTTAGTAAAGTAAACTTTTATCAGGGATATCACAGTCTTTAGCACTGTGGTCTTTAGACCAGAATGGTATATATTTTATAATTACTGTAACGACAAACACAGCCTCCTTTAGAAGAGTTCAGTTGCTGACAGTAAGGTCAATTTTAGAAGAATTTCAAAGTTTAGCCTGGAGTGATGCCCTGTGTGTAATTAATTGAAGTGGCTGCTAGTGGAACATCTTCTCTATTCATTGAAGCTTGAATTTGAAATATAGAAAATCGTTGTCTTTTGAAATCAGACAAAGATGCCATTCTAAGTCATGTTCTTTGATGTGTAATAGATTTTCGACAGGTTCTCAGATTGGTCTTCGCAATAATACATTTTTTTTTCTTCATCTGCCTTAGCATTGATTTCTCTGGTACATGAAAAGTTCCCCTAACAAAGCCCTGCTGCTTGATGCTTTAGTCATGAAGTCCAGCAGTCAAGATAACGTCAAGGAGCATAGAACAATGGATCCTAACACAACACAAAACACTGATATAGACCTGTGAGTGTTCCAGTGCATTAATTTGAATTATCATGAATCACAAATTTGAACTTGGGTCATTATCAGAGATATAAGTCAAAACCATTCTCTGTGCTGTAATCTGCTTTTCAATGTAGACAGAAATACTGAGACAACCTGCAGATAAGCGGTGGATTTCATATGTACAAAGAAACAGCATTCGCATTAGTTTACAGCATTTATGGAGGATTCATTATATGTTTGGATCAGTTTACCTGTAGTTTGATAACTGCCTGATCAATAATCGTCAAAGTAAATTATTAAGTCATTTTACACCATATTTTATGTCGTTTATGTTATTCCCATAAATCAATATGATCAATTAGGGTCCACTGTCATGAATATGCCATTATCACAATTACCATAGCTCAGTAGAAAGATCAGTGTTTTACTGGCATGATAACAGAGTCTTTGCATTGCTAATACATAAGTAGGTTTGCTTACACCTTCAGTTACATGTCTGCTGCTTGTGCATTTTAATGTAATTTGAATGTAAATTAGATGTATATAATCCTCTCGCTTTGTTTGCAAATGTAGGACTGAGCATGTGTCCTTTTGTAGGCAGAGCCAACTGATTGTCAACAGATTTCTGGTCTGTACAGACTGAGTGCAATATACTCAAGCATTAAAGAATAGTGGTAAACCCTTGCTTGGTTTGAAACAATAATACAGTGGCATCTCTGTAATATTCACTGCTTACTTCACACAAAAGTAACAGAATAAACAAGCAGTTAACTTGCATTTTAGACAGAAAAGTATTGTCAGATGCATTGTCTATACTGTTTTTGCTCTGTCACCGAAAAGTTCCAAACAAAGCCAAAGCAGAAGCAAATGACTATTGTGAATATGCGTGTAATTGTATGTGTTTACATAACTGATTCGTTCATTGCATATGTCTGATGACAAATGAATAAAAGGTAAGTGAAATAATTTGCATTTCTCATAATTAATCTTTGGATACATTAAAATGATTCCTAATTTGTAATATGAATATGAATTTGGAATTAGGCTATTTAAAATATAACATTTTAATAAACACTTTAAATGACTTGGGAAAAAAAAAATTGATTGTGTGAATGATTCAGTAATACAGTCCCTTGTCGCTACTGGTGTAATGATGCAGACTGCAGAAAGAGTCACAGAGACTATATGATCAATTTAGATATTCTTTCCTATAAAATTGTATAAATTTGTTCATCATTAAAAACTGGATAGAAGTTTAGTACATATTTGAGAAGCTACTTGTGAAAGAAAAAGAGTACACTGTTTGAACTGAAAAAAAGTCTTCCGATTACCTGTCTAATAAGAGTGATGATGAAAACAACAAGAAGAAAATACTAGCTAATTTTGCAGCAGTATATATAGCAGCATTGAAATTAATTATAAAAGAAAGGGTTTCTAAACATTTCATAAAGTACTTATTTTAAGAACACTTACTCTTTTTGAAAACTTATGCCCACGGAGAATGTATTTTTAAAGACATCACAAATGTGTTAAGTTTTAGAATGTATGCAACTTAATTAAGTATACCTGATTTAATTTTGTGTCAATAACTAAGAAGACAAATCCAAAATGCATCGCAATAACCTCTTCTACAACATTGTGGAAGAAGGCAACAGAAATGCTGATTATAAATACAAATTTCCAACAGTGCAGCATCACCAACAATAAAATAATTATAATTATTTTAGATTTTTTTTTAATTATTTTAAACATAAAGCTGTAATTAAAAATTTATATTGTTTATCCATGCTGATTATTATGCTTAGAAGGATACAGTGTAAAAATCATTTTTCAAAGTTGCAAGTAAAACAAAGATTATTGGAGTATGTTGAATAGAACATACATTTTCACTCTTTCTACTTCAACGTTTCTTTGTAATCCACTGTGTTACTTGCAATTTCTGAGTGAAAATTGTTTTTACACCAAATTATTTTCAGTGTACAGTATATCAGCATTAGACGGCTCACAAGATTTTACAAAAAAAATTAGCTTATTGTCCAGGCATGTCAATGTTTTCATGCTTTTAATAGAAAGCAAATCCTGAATTGGTGGCCTTATGTTTCCCACAGTCACCTCAGACTATTAAGCAGGTGAAAAAGCGAGACCACCCCTCAGTAGTCTTTCCTCAAAGGAAAGGGGATTCACCCCCACACAGACTGCCATGTCATCCCTGACCACAGACATCTGGTGCCTCTGAAGAGCGGCGGGCATGAGCGTCTACTCCAGCTAGGTGTGTGTGTATGTGTGTGTGTTGGTGTCTGCAGGAGGCCGGTGTTGGGAGCCATCTGAGAAAAGGCTTCCTCTGGGGGGACAGCATTCAGACCCATTGGATCAGGGTCACGTTGATTGTGAGATTTGGACTAAGGCCCGGTGGTGCTTCACAGAGTCCCAGATGTGCCAGAACTGCCCTGCGAAAAGGAAACCAGCCACTGTCATCATTTAACACCTTGACCGTTTGAAAATTTCTGCAGCTACTGAGCAGTCCATTTCAGGGTCAGATTGTATGAGTCATTCGAGAGCTGCTTTGATATACTGGTTGGCAATTCAGCACAGCAATTTGCTCTACATTCTAGTTCTTGTTCTGTCCTTTTCTCATTCCTATCTGTGGTTCAAGTATTAAGGATCAAGTAGGTTCAAGACTGTCATGAACGCTTGATGATCTGTCAGTGCCTGGACAAGAACGGCGCCTGGGTAAACTCACATACAGAGTTTCATATAGAGTTTATTAAAAAGAGACATATGATCGATGTTAGTCATAACATAAGCAAATGCGTCATCTCGACATAGGTCTTTGTCTCTCAGGACACTTTCAACACAAAGCACAAAGCAAACCCTGGCATAAACACTATATTAAACTATACGTTGGGTGTCTGGCAGACTTCTTTTATTCGAAGCGACTTCAAAGTGCGTTCCCTGAGAATTGAACCCATGCTCTAACAGTTGAGCTACCTTTGCTGAAATTTCCAGATTGTGGATCAATCATCACAAAATGGAGCAATGTCAAGACCCTGTGCTTCTGAAGAGCATCAATACAGATAATACTGTACTTCAGCATCAAGGACCTTCTGATGTTCACCCAAATCTGTTTGATGTAATTTGGTTGGTGTAGGCTTGAAACTGTGGTCCAGGGCAGAGGTTTTCAAACCTCTTCAAATTTGAGGGGGAAAATTTATATACAAAAATTTATATACTTTTATAGGGCTGTCAAAGCTAACATGTTAAGATAGTTAATAAATAAGTTTACACACTTTGTAACATTATTTATTGAATTGAAATCTAAATCTAAATATATTAATTAACTTATTAATTAACATCAAACTTTTTCCAAATAATGTTTGACAATATCGTATTGACAATGACAATATAAAAGTAAGTTATTTAATTTTAGAAACAACATGTTGACTTTATTACAGTTTTCTATTTTTTTCCTCACACTGTCTACATTTTTTTTTCCATATATTTTTTAATATTTTTGGAAGATGATCATTATATTTAGGGATCCTTGTCATTGAATAGTTAAAAAAGGAGTATAGAGCATAGAGTATAATTTATGTGGACTCCACTATGATTGATGTAAAAAAGAAATTATTTGTAAAAAAAAATAAATAATAATAATAATAATAACTTGTGCAGGTGAACCTTTATTGATGCTGAATAATTTGACTATTATAAATTAAGAAAAAGAAATAGCGTAGCACCAAACACATGTCTAGGATAAAAAAGGTAAACACCACACACAGGTGCTTAGATCCAAATACAAGTAAAAATAGAAGAATGAAGATCAACAGATATTTGGCCTTAATCTATATGTGTTCTTCTATTATGACTCGCAGTGTAAAATAATGCATTCCTCATTGATGCTTGTCTCCACAGAAACTGAATGTTTTCAGTGAGCAGCTCGCATTCTGTGTATTTCTTTCAATCCATCTGGAAGACAGAGGCAAGTGTCATTCTTTGTGTTAAGTTTTGGTATTAAAAGCACTGTGACAAAACATGAATAAAACAGTAAAGCTGGTGTCTTCTCCCTAGATACATTGATAAACAGCTGCTGATAGTACTGGCAGGAGGTTAGCGATTAAAAAACTGTGCCGTGGTTCAGAACCAAAAAATACAATGTGAAAAAAAGAATGGAGTGGGTTTGTGGAATCAAACTTAGTTTTGAACTAACCATAGTCATTCTTTTCCCCTATTAGTGAGTATTTTGCAGTGACTTTGCAGGTTACATTGTTATGCCAGTAGGTGGCGACATATGACAATCTTGATGAGTCATTGAATCATTCCTTTATCCAGTTAATTAAAAACAAAAATATTGTGCATTACTTTGAAATGCACAACCAATTTACGGTAGTTCACTTTGGAAATATTTTCATTGGACGGAGCAAAAACAGATATATAAATTGTAATATTGTGATTTAAGTTAATTAATATTAACCTCTTGGTTATTGAACTGTTTTAGAAATAACACAATCACACTGTTTTTAGGAACAAAAAATAGCAACATTACAGACACTGCTTTTATGCAATCGACAGATTATCTTATAGACAGTGAATTAAGGGCCACTCACAAAGAACATGTTTTTCTGCATTTAAAAATGCAAGACACTAGAAATGAAATGGGAAAGAAACACAAGGTCTCTAGATGCATTTTGTTGTCTTTTGAAGTTGAACTTTAACTTGAGCATAGAAAAACATTGGAAAAGCAACGCAGTGGAATGCAAAAACGTTTTCTGCGAGAACGGCCCCTAATAATTTTTTTCTCAAAAATTTTTATCTTTTCATTTAATTTGAGTGGCGTGTTTTTATGACACAATGGTCAAAGACGTCCATCTACTGCGTGTTTACATAGAAAAAACTATTGTAAAAGCAGTAGAATGGAAAAATGGCGTTATGTGTGAATGGCCCCTAACCCTGTTTTTGCATTTCGACATTTCCAGGGAACCAAAGCCATAGCTTTGCACCATATTCTTCTGTTGAGATACAGAAATGCTATAGCTGTCATTCATCTACAGCCTGCTGTCATCTCATCCCCTCCTGCAGAGTGCCTCTTCTGTTTCTCTCTTTCCATTGTATTTATGGACAATTTAATACTACTCCTTGGCTGTTTTGAATCCATCTCGTCTTTCCCATCACACCCACTGTTTTACCCCTGCTGATACTCACCACCTCGTTTGAGTTTTAATGGCACATCAATTTCTTTTGATCGAACAATCAAGCTCTTATTGGAGAACAGCATTCCCTATATAACACCCCCTATTGGACGAGCGAGACCACACTAATGTAGATCCCCATTGGAAGTATTTAGCCCAACTCCGACTCTTATTGGTGCATAACCTCCTCCGCTACATGGCAGTGCAAGTATGAATTAGAGTGCTCTTTGGTACTATTCCCTCTGTGATCCGCCTGCCTTCTAATTACCATTCCGGTCTGGCAGTGAAAGCACTGACCTCAACTTAAGCAGCGACTCGAAATAGAATCTGCACGCCGTTGCTCGATGGCCCCTTGTAGCTACAGCCCACAGTTCTCTCCAGCGCTCTTTTTCTGTCTCTCTCATCATCTCGTCCTCCCTCTTTTGTTATCATCTGCATCGTGCATTCCTTCTTTCTTTCCAGCAGTTGCCTCATTTCCACTCTCCATACGCCCCACTATCTCTTTCAACCTTTCTGTGTCTCTCTCCCCCTCTACACTTGTCTAAGTCTTCCAATTCCCTCCTACAGAAAAGCATTATTGTGTGCTATCTCTATTAAAATAGGGAATGTGAGCAAGAGACACAGAGCTGATGAGAGTTAGAGAGAGCAAAGGCAGGAAGCAGCAGAAAAGAACAGCATACTCCCCCATTCTCCTCTCTAGCAGTGACAGGAAGATGAGTGGCTTTGTCGAGAAAATAAAGGTGGATAAGAAGCACTGTTGATCACCCTTGCTCCCTTCCCCTTGCAGTCTCCCTCATGACCCTGACTTGGTGAGCTATCACGGTCTCAACCTTTGCCTGCTGAGGCGGTGCAGTGCTAACAAACAGAAACAAAGTACGCTCAAGGCAGGTCAAATGGAGAAGGCTGCTGTTCCCAAATGCTTAGGAAACCTTGGCCTCAGCAGTATTATGAGGAACTTGCAACATCAGATTTCTTTTGGTTTATCCTTCTTGTTTATCTTTTACTGGAGAGTATGATTAAATATTGAGACATTTTAAGGCTTTTCAGTTGTTCAATATCCATATATTTCAGAAAACTTAGTTTTAATCCAGTTTATTGTAATTTTTTAAAGCTATGTTTTGTAATAACCATACATGGAAAATTCTAAAAATGCAGTTTTCACTTACAAAAATTATTGTAAAGTTAAATTTATTAGGGCTTTTATTTATTTATTTATTTATTTTATTTCTGAAAATGCAGTTTTTGCTCTTCATCTTACTTTCTTTCTATCTCAAGATTTAATTTTAAAGGCTTTCTTGTGTTTCCAAATAAGCATTATGAAAATACAATTTTCACTCCTCATATTTTTCTTTTTAAATTCCTAATTGTTGTTGTGTTTAAATCGTCATAGTGTACTGTTTAAGATTTATTTATTTATCAATTAGGCTTTAAAATACTGACATTGCCAGGCCATCAGTTGGCAACCTTGAGCTGTATAACTTTCATGGCCAAAACCACAGAAGTGCATAGGGTATACCAGCAAGCAGGTGAGTTGGACTGAATATATATAAATATGTATTACATTTAGTCTCAAGCAGATTTTGTTTTTATGTGATGGCATATGAGTTTGTTTCTCTCCTTAAAATGACCAGTTATTTGATTTTTACCTTTTCTGTGTTTCTTGAATCTTGAGGTCTATATGTGGTGTTTTAAGGTATTTCTAAAACTAATAGGTTTTTATGTGAGAAGTTCTTAAGTAATGGCACTAGTTTAAGACAACTTAATGGTGTTCTTATTACATTTCATGCTTTTGGCATACATTTTTTTTTTTTTCAACAGTGCATTCAAAGATTAGCTACATTTCTTTATTTCCTGCTTTCCATGAGAATCAAACCCACAACACTGGTTTTGCTTGCACTGTACTCTGCAAATTTCACTTTGTTCTGAGATGAATTGGTATTTTCAACGTTTCTTGGGCACTGTTCCAAATTAATTTTAAAAACTTGCACTTTTGGATTCTGGGCTCATCTGTCTGTCTGTAGACAGTATTTATTATCAGTAAGATGCTAAATAAATTTGGTCTCCCAGAACAGTAAGCCACATTGAGCCTTTTATTTTTAATGGTTTTCTATAGAAAATGCTTTTTATAATCTTTTAAATTTGCTTTTAGATTATGGGCTCATCAGTTTGTCTGTAAACTTTACACTATTTATTGTCAAATTAAGTGCAAATTTAGTCTTCCAAAGCCACTGTCTCAGTAGATTAAGCCCTGTTAAGCTTTCTTAAAATGGGCTTCTATGAGGAAGAATACAAATATTGTCTTTCCGGACATTGCGGTGTTGGAAATGTTCTCTCTGGTGTAATTCTGAAAAGTTTACTGTAAAGAATAGTTATTTTGTTTTTATTAAAAATAATCTTACCATTGATAATACCCAGTCACCATTAAAAATTGTGTTTTTGTTCTGGAACTGTTGAAAGGGATTTTGTTTCCATTTTCATTTAGTTTCTGAAAAAAAAAAAAAAAAAAAAAGTTTGTTTTTGGTTTCCGTTTCGCACCATTTGTGTTTTACTTCCTTAGAGGTATTTATTTTAAATGGGCAAGTTCCAAAGAAAATCATTTGGAAAACTAAAAACAAAGCTATTGCAATGATTGGCTTCATTTTTTGCGCTGATGGTTTTTGTCTATATTTCATTCTCACAGGCTGGATTTTATTTGTTTATCGGTCCGTTTGCTAGTAGAGTGGCTCAGCCATCATCTGATAAAGCAGGGATCAGCTTTAGAGACTTAAGGAGTTTGTATTTCTGAACAAAAATAGCCTCTGTGCTGCTTTTTGATGACATTATGTATGTGAGTGGATATCTTGATGCAACTCACTTAAGTGAGGATTTGGTAGAATCGATCCATAAGCCTTTCTGGTGGTAATGCCAGCCAGTGAGTGACTTACTAACAGCCCTCCGACAACGGAGAAGACAAATGCTACTGATTGTTTGATTGCACGGAGAAGACCGAAAGAAGTGATAAAAGAGAGTTTTTGCCTAATCAGCGGTGATATTTGTCGATTGATTTTATTTTTTATTTTGCATTCTTGCTCGGTTGTTGAATATGGACCCACTCACCATAAAATGTAATTGTTTCAAAATCCTGGTCCACATGAGTGTGTCAAATATGTTCTGATTAGATGTTATTGTGCTGCATTGCACGGAATTTTTGCTTTTTTGTATGGACAGACAAATTGCTTTTCTTTGGAGACTTAGGTTAGGACACCGTGTCTCCTTTAGAGTTTTAGACGTGATCTCAGAAATGTCACAAAGATACCCACAACTGCACTCAAAAGTTAGGCGTGAACATATTTCTCATCACACTGTTGTAGAAGTCTTTTTCGCTAACCATGGCTGCATTTTTTTTTTGGTTACATATACAGTAAAAAACAATAATATTATGAAATATTACGTTTCAAAACATTTTAAAATGTCATTTATTCCTGTGATGTCATTACTCCAGTCTTCATTCTCACGTAACCATTAGGAAATCATTCCAATATGTTGATTTGGTGCTTAAGCATTTCTTATTATTATCAATGTTGAAAAAAGTTGTGCTGATTAATATTTTTGAGGAAACAGTGATAGATTTTTTTTTTTTTTTTAGCATTCTTTGAATAGAAATTTAGAAATACAAAAAAAAAAAAGAAAGAAAAAAAAAGTTTTTTGAAATAAAATTATTTAAGGAATGTTGGAGCTAATTTAGAATGTACTACTTTAGGTTTCTTTGTAATTTTCCATTTCCCCCCCCCCAGTGTAGTTGAAAGTTAATTATTTTGTGATTTAATGAATCCTTGCCAAAAAGAAGTGTTAATTTTTTTTTTTTTTTTTAAAGTAATGTATTTATTTTGCATATTCCTAAAAAATCTTCTGGCCCATCAGTAATGAAATACTACTAATGTTTGGTGCAATGCAGAAAAGTAGCTCATCTGCAACCAGTCATAACCGTTGAAGGGAATTTCAGTCATGCTCTTCCTTACTGACCTCATTTATGTCTCTTTTTACAGTTGCAGTAGAGTGAGTACTGGAGGAAGGAGACTTTGGTACAAGTTTCTGTTTTTGGATGACTAAATTCATGACATCGTGTTACAATAAAAAGCTTGTCATTATTTTTCTCCTCAGCCACCTCACAAGTAAGCGAGGCTTGCTGAAGGGCTATTGCCTAATTCTTTTTCTCTCTCTCTCGTCGTACCCTACCTCAATCATTTTAAGAGACCGAGAGGTTCTCCTCTGTCTGAATCAATTATTGAATTGCCGCCTCTTGAGAAGCGTCCAACACTAGGAGGTATAAATCTGAAACAATCTGGGCCATTACAAGATTATACTCAAACCTGATGTATTGTGACCCTACAAGCACTCCCCACTCCCCCCACACACACATACACAGAAATGCACAGAGCTGCTATGAATTAGTAGCAAGGCAGAAATCAAGGCATATACAAACCTTTGATTAGTTTGCTGTGGTTTAATCTACTGTCAGAAGCTTGAGAGGAAGTGGTGAGAGCGAGTTGGTGTGGATGAGTGTTTGTGTGACTCAAAGAAGATTTTAACTAGAAGCTTGGGCTATCCTTTTCTACTTCTCAAGGAGCCAGTTACTGTTTAGTAGCATCTCCATTGCTTGTTTTCTTTCTTTTCTTTGTACATATGTGGGTTGGAGTGTAGGGCCTATATGTTGTGTGTGATTTCTTCAAAACATTAGCTTTGTTCCAAAACCTTTGCTAACACTACACTTTCAAAACAGCATATTAACTTTATTGGGACCTGGATTTTGAACAGTATACCAAACAACAACTCTGTGCACCACAAATATAGCACTCTTTATGCAAACTCGCAATGAATTCAGGTAGAGTTAGCATGTTGCTAAGCTAACAGTACAAGACATCTCGCAGTATACCGTTATTAAGAACCATGTTAATTAGATTGTTGTAATCATCACTTTTGCTGACTCTGTGCACCATTTTATTTCATCACAGTGTAGTTCAGTCTTAAGTTGTGGTCATTTACCGTCCCTTAAGAAAATTAACATTACTATGGTAAAAGTGTAGTAACCATGTTTTTTTTTTTTTTTTTTTGGCATACTTATTACCATTTGTATATTTTTGCAGTTTTACTACAAATACCTTGGTTAAACTATAGTGTAACAAAACCGTGGTTACCATGGTTTAGCTATAGTAACCATAGTTTTTTTAGTTTTATTTGTAGTAAAACCATGGTTAATTTTCATAAGAAGTTTAACTCCAGATACTTCAGTAGAAATCCAAGCAATTGGGAATTTCACATGAAGGTAAAAGTTTCCCACTTGCTGTTTTCGCGATGGGTTCAAGTTGGTCATGTGAATTTTATGCAGCTGATCAACAGAATGCTGCTTGATATGAAAGTGACTTCTGTGTGAGTTGTTTTTTTTGTTGCAGAATTTCACTAAAATTTTGCTAATGTGTCCGCTCCTTCAGAATCTATAGCCAAAATGTGGCATTTTCTACAGTAGTACAGTTTATTAAAAATACAATCTACAGTTTGATATGGAGTTAATTTCTAAAAATGTTGTTTAGGTATCTCACTTTGGAACAGATCCCGTTTTCGAAAAATAAATAAATAAATGAAAAGTTGATATTTTTGGTGGTTTCTGTTTTTCCATATGTACTGTAAATGTAAAGCTAATTGGGCCATTATGGCATTTTTTTTTTTTTATCTTTAAATATCTTAACATGTAATATTTATGTGGTCCTAAAGGCCCAAAGCGTGATTGTAAGGAGCTATGTGCTCCCCTCCTTTCCCTTCCCTCTTTTTCCTCTTTCTCCTCTCTCCAAACCCCTAAAACCAAACACATTTTCCCAAAGAACGATGATGTTTGCTTTAAAGCCAGCATTAATTACCCAGAAGCCCTTGGGTTGAATTCTTAAACAGTATGGATCAATATGGGTTGTAAAAAGGCTGTTTGAGGGAGAGTTGTGTTACAAACCTGTTTCTTCTATAACACTGCGGTGAGGTTAGTGTAGTCAAATGACTATATAGTAGAATGTGTACTTATGCACCTACTTATAATGCTGCAATGTTTTTCTCTTTTTTTGTAGATGTTGAAGATGCATTATAATTGAAAACTGAGTTTAACAATCTGCTGGACTCTGTTGCTATTAAGTGCTTAAAATGATCAAATTAGTACACAGGGATCAGCTTCCTGCCACTGTACCCTTGCTGCAGGACTTCCTATATGTCAATTGCTTGCTTTATATCCCGTAAATAGAGATGTATTTCCGCTAGACAGAGAACAGAATCTCTTCTCTGGTGCAAAATATTTACCATTTCATCAGCTAAACTCTGACGGCGGACAGTAAATTGCAGGGACAATGGTGCTATAAATGCTTATATCATTGAAATGGGTACACTAACCCATTTACACTGCTGAAACAACACCTCATGCTCCATTATGTGAATGTTTTACTCTAGGTTATTGAATAAACAGCCACAATGTAGAAATTATGTAATCTAATAGCTGAACTCTTTAGTTATATGAGATTTTTGCCAGTTTTGCTATCTGAAATAACTTTAGGGAATCGTAATAGATGGCTTTTGCGGTTGGACAGAATTAGTTTCAGTGAATCAATTTCCGTAAATCTTATGAATCTTAGTCTTTGCCGAAATTTTGTGTTGCAGTTCTACTCCTACAACAGACATCTAATGATTTCACTTTCTGCAATAACTTTCAGGGATAGTAAAAGATCTCTTTCATCATTGGAAAGAATCAGATTCAGTGAATCAGTTTCAATGAATCTTAGTTCTAAAAGTGACAGAAATTTTGGTTTGAATTTCTACTCCTACAACAGGCGTCTAATGATTTCGCTTTCTGAAACAACTTTTAGGTATAGTAAAATATCTCTTGTCGTAGGTCAGAATCAGTTAAATGTATCAGTTTCAAAGAATCTTAGCCTTTGCTGAAGTTCTAAAAGTGACAGAAATTTGTGGTTCAGTTCTACTCCTACAGTAAGCATCTAATGAAGAACCAAGAGGAGCATTATAGCAAGCTGTTGTTAGGCGATGCTTTTGTCAGTTGTTTCTGATGTCTTAGTCTTGCATTGGATACAAAATATCAGACTATAATTTAACTTTTCTGAGGGACTTTTTAAGTTATTTCTATCCCATTGGTCTCAAGGATGAATGGTGGATGTATTTTGTGGAGTCAGTTCTACAGGTGTGCTAACTACTGGTGTTGTTCATCACATTAAAAATTAACACGTTCCTCAAAGCCACACATCTACATTTGCTTTTACCCAAGATCACACTGGGGTCTGATTGTACAATTTAGCATGACACAATCGTAAAAGACACAAAGTCAAACCATATTCACTCAGTATTTGGGCCAATCTCCCAGACAAAGATTTTAGTCATGCTATCACAGCCAGATTCTACTCCAAAGCAAAATGGCTCTCATAATGAACATCATGCGGATAGCTTTTTAGACTAGAACAAATCTGGCAAAGTTTTCTTGGGAGCGTGTCATCATTCGGATAGCAGAATAATCACATCATTTCCTAGATTGTGACACACACTAATGGGTCATGGATTTGATAAATCACTGCGGCCTATGCATCAAACATCAACACATGCAGTTTACTCATCATATGCACACAGAATATGCAATGATGTGTGTGTAAAGAGTCTTTTTTGTCACTTTTCGTTATATTTCTTAATATTCAGTTTGAATTCCAAAGACTGGAAGACTATGATGCACTGGATGTCACCGGCCTATTTGTAGCGCTCAGCCCACAGCAATAGAAAACAAACAAATAAATAAATATATAATCAAAAACTAGATTTGAAGTGCATTCAATTGAATTGCCTAAACCTCTTTTTCCACACTTCCCGTCACTGTGGCGTCTCACTTTCTCTAATGTTCCAGAGATGCACTTATCTATTATTCATTTTCTCTGTCTCTTTCTCACACTAACACTCTCTCTCTCTCTCTCTCTCTCTCTAATGGACAGCTACCTTTCTCCATATGCCACTTCAACATGTTTTCCTTTAAGTTGTAATTAAAGCTAGTCAAAGCAGATTTTTCAAGTGTCTATATAATTTAGATTAGCAAAAGTAGTATTTCAATTCATTTTTTCTCAGACTTTCAATTCATGTTTGCTCTACAAATGAATAAACACTTTAAATACCGTTTGTGGGTCATCAGATTGTCAGACTGGCAAAACACTTCGGAGAACTGCCTTTTTAAAAAAGGATAGTTTTCTGAGGAACTTAAAAAATGGAACCTAGTCTTAAAACAAGTTGCTTCAAGATCCCTCAAGACTGTCAGTGGTTCCTCATGGAGCCCATTTCCATCTAACAATAAACGTAATTTAAAAATAAGAAATGGTCACATTGTGAGATATAAAATCATCATGTTATGAGTTGCATTTCGCAATTACATGAAATGATATTGCAATCGTGAGATGTACAGTCACCTTGTGGGAAATAAAGTTACAATTATGTTGAATAAAGTAGCAATTAGCTTTTTATTTTATCTTTTTATTACTCTGAGGCAGAAACAGGCTTCTGAAGTTCATCCAGTAACTCCATAATAATTAAAAATAAAAGTTTCAAGGCACTAAAATATTGAAGTTCTTGAGTACATAGTAGGATATTTGAGGCGCATTCAAACAGTGCCTGAAGGATTTCCTGAGGGTTCTTGCAGAGTGGCAGTCTAAGTAACCCCAAATAATGCTTCATAATAATAATCCTTTTATTTTTACAGTGTTGTTTTCTTTATTAATTATTGCTCTGTATCTGTCATCATTTACTCATCATCATTCCAAACCAGAATTACCATATTTCTTCAAAAGGAAGTGTGAATATTCACACTGTCGAAACAATGTGAGTGAAAATGAATATGACTTGAATATATGACTTGTGCATTATGGACTATTTTATACTTTTTAGTATGCTTTTGGAGCTTGTTTCCATTCACTTGTATTGCATTTGTTTGATATTCTACAAAATATTATACGAAGCAGTGGCTATTAGCTATTATCAGGGCTTACAACTTTAATTTAGATTAGATTTCTATTAGTGTTATATTATAGTAATGATTTTTTAATTCTACTACTTTTGGGTCCCGGCCTTCTGGTTTAGAACCACTGATATAGAAGAAAAGAATAGCAAAATTAGCCACTATATAGTCTATACAAATGAAGTTTGGCAAAAGTTTGATTATGCCTGGAGTAAAGAACTCTAATAATAATAATAGGGCACATTCACATTCTTTTAGTATACTGAAACTGCTGTCCTGAGTGAAGTTTTCAATAGAAATGAGCATAAAGTGAGCATTAAAAAAAGGCTTCATGCTCACGTCCCTAGGTGCTTAGCATTTTAAAAATGGACCTGAGAGCCTTAACGATCCAGTCATAAACTACTGGTAAATTATTGGCCTTATGTTCTGTAAAATATCAATGTGCAAATAAACTGACTGCCTCATGACCTGATTATGGGGACCTTTAATGTTATTATCACAGGCCTGACTGTAATTCTGACAATTCCATCTCACACACCGCAAAATTTGTCTGTGAGAGTGAGAGAACAGGGTTACCATCTCTTTACCATCTTTGCGATAATGAGATCTCTGTATACTGCTCCCCCCCGCAATACTGACACACACCGCATTCTCTCCAGGCCTCCTTAATTACATTGTGCCTCATAAACCTCTAAACCTGCCAAATAAACACTCTCTCCAAAGACCAGATGCTGTACTTTCCACAGCGGAGAGAAGGAGCTTCTGTGAAATTCAGACTGTGAGAATTGATATGGCCGATGAGTGCCTTCCTCTCTCTCTTTTTTTTTTTCTTTCCGCAGGTCTGCAGCTTATGCCAATAAATTCAGTATTCATGGTAATGGAGTGTGTGTATTCAATATGAAGAATTTAAACTGGTTCTTTATTGGCCTTTCACTGAATCTAAACTTAAATAGACCCACGGAAGATTAGGAAGCAGACAGGGAGAGTGAGTGAGAGAGAGAGAGAGTGGCTGTTAAAGTGAGTGCTTTGAGGATCATATGAGTTGATTTAGCAGGCTGACTGAGTTTCAGAACAGATATCATGGCATGTGTGCTCACAGGTTGTTTACGTTAGCACTCATCGGATTAGAGTTGGAGATAGCGTCACTAACCCATCTTTCTGGATTCAGACCTGCGTTAAATGCACGTATCTCTGAGTTGTTTGGGTCTGGTGTACAGTGACCCAAAAATCACTTATAAATGTATCATTAGAACCAACTGGCATCTTACAAAAAGAGTTTGTTTATTGTTTTGTTTGTTTTGAACCTAGTACATTTAATACAGCTTATTAAAAGTAGTCTTTGACAGAGATTTAGTTGAGGGTGAAAAAAGGATATGCATTCATAGGAAGTTTGGAGAATTAGCTTTGAAAATCTGTGTGAAGCTTGTATCTAATTTGTGGCCTACGGTTACTGATTAAACTGGGTCCATGAATCATGGGCCTTAGAGAACATGGTGCTTCTACTTTTAATCAGTTGGACCCAAGGTCATTTTAGTGGATGTTTGAACTCGGATACTCAAGTTTACCCAAGTGTACTTCCTAGCAAGATACACACACATGTACACTTTAGAATAATGTTCAACAACCAAAAAATCAATGCTTTTTGGTCCTGATTTGATTTGGTTTGAAATTTTTATCTTTTTGTAATGTCATTCATACATTTTTAATTGTGGCTTTCATGTCCAAATAATATCACAGTATGCATTTGCTTGTTGTCTGTGTTTGTCTAATGGTGTAAGATTACTCTGTAAACTACGTTTGTTTTGAATATTTCTATGTTTATAGATTGTGACTGTTTTTCTTGTGAAGTCTGTGTACATTGTAATTATGAAAAATGCATGGGGGGGTGTTTTTGTGTGTATACTTTTTGAGGATACTTTTTCAGAGTGAGTTTGAAATTTGTGTGTGTGCTTAGGAGAAAATAGTGTAAGAGAGACTGTGTATGTAAAAGATGAAAGAGATTCGGATGCTGCATTCCGAACACCAAGAATCCCCTTATGACACCCAACAAATTACGTGCCTCGGTTTTCCAGTGTCAGAGCGTGAGTGTCGACCATTAATCAAACCAAAACTTTCCAAGAGCTGTAATTATGCTAATGAACCTTACTCATCTCACTCTCCTCATTTACTCATTGGCCCTCCCTGGGGTCAGAACATCAGTTTTTCTTTTGCAGTGTGGCCTTCTTGAATTATAATTCCTGAGACATCAGGTTTGCCTGATTGGTCCATCCTAATGGGGATGCCATCTGACTGAATTCATACAGACGCAAGGTTAATTTAGAGACCATGTTATATACAGAAGCTGACAGAGCAGAGATCTTTCTCTGTCTCATCCAAAAACAATGAGGGTGAATTTCATGAGACCTGTCATGAAACGGATCATATTTCACCCCAAAATCAAAAGGAAGAAATAGCATTATTTTTAGCATAAAGAAAATTAAGTCTATTTTAGGACCATTAAATCTTAAAGGATTAGTTGAATACATAATGACAGAATTTCATTTTTGGCTGAACTGTCCTTTAATGGTCTTAAAATAGACTTCCTTTATGCTAAAACAACAACCGATTCTTTTGATTTTGTGATAAAATGTTACCTAAACATGTTTTCTGTGACGGATATTTAGTCAAGAGTGAAAAAAAAAAAAAATCTGTTCTCATAGAAAGTTTGGAGAATTATCTTTGAGATCTCTGGGAAGCTTGTATCTGTCAAGTAATTTGTGGCCTACGGTTACTGATTAAACTGAGTCCAGGAATGGTGGGCCTTTGAGAACAGTACTGTTTCTCTATCTCTGTCGGCTACACAACATCGAAGCACTCAGGGCTGTATACACTCCTCGAGAGAGAAATCCACCGCTCTATCCACACAGAGTACCGTGAGTGTCTGATATCTGTCCACCCTCTCCTCTCGTTTCCTATCCTGTCCTTGCTGAAATTGTTTTTAACTCGCTGATGGCTTGAGAGGCCATTAAAGCAACACACACACGCACTGACTCACACAAACAGACAACTTCCCCAATTCAGAAGCCTTACTGTAGAGTCTCAGCAGATACAAGCCTTCTAGACCAAAAATCAATACTGTGGAATTGTCCCAGCAGTCCTTAGAGAGTCCTCTGCTGCCAAGTAGGGGTCCGGTTCGTGGAAGACTCTGTGAATTCCCGCTTCCTGATTCTTTTAGTCTCTGGGGGTGGGGTGGGGGGGGGGACTCTCCTAACATCGCTGCCTAGTACTGTTTTTCTTTGACATGTTTTTTGGTACTTTGCCTCTGACACATTTGCTGTATAACACCACATGTGTGTGTGTATTTCACAAGGAGATCTATAATAGCTAGAGAAAGCTATCAGTTAGCATCATGCTAACTCTTCCGGTAGACTGAGTACAGTAGAGACACTTTCTGCTTTTTTCATCACTACACAAATACTAAATGCTGAAATGAAGTGATTTGTCACATGATATTTATTTTGCTTGTGTACTAAAATATCATAAATTGATGTGAAGTAGCTCATATCTTCCACAATTAGCTCATAAACATGAGGTGCATTTTGTCTCAACTGTACTCATATGGTGTACAGTTGAAACAGTACCATGGTACTGTTTAGCAATTATAGTACAGCTGAGACACCCATTCGTAATGCTATAAAGCTGGCTAACCATTTATAGCAAATGTAATAAATTACAAAATTACAGTTTTAAATAATTACAGTTTAAAAATACATTTATTTATTTTCTTTAGTAAAACAGGAACAAATATTTAACACTACAAAAATATATGGCAAACAGTACAAATGTAAACATAACAGTAAAAATAACAATATACATACCCATATATTCTATAACCCTACCCCTAAGCCTATGCATCACTCGAAACCTTCTGCATTTTTACATTTTCAATCATTCTGTACGATTTATAAGTTTGTTTCATCATGGGGACCTAAAAAATATTCCCATAAGGTGAATTTACTGGTATTACTATACTTGTGGAGACATTTGGTCCCCATAATGTCGGTAATACCAGTACACAAACACACACAGCCTCTGTATGCATTTTATTTTCTATGATTGAACTGTTACTGTATACAGTACATAGACATATATAAAGGGTGTCTCAACTGTACCCACTTTACCACCTTGTATATTTCTTAAAATGCTATGTAATCCTTTTAACATTCATATTAGAAAATATGTCCATTAATAATAGACAGTTGGAATATCACAAATACCTTGCATGGCACAATGTCATAAAATATGTCTATTTTTAGAGCACAGAGTAACGTTTGCAATGATATATGTTAAGTTTAACAATCGTAAAAGAATAATAAGTTATTCATTGTGGAAGAGACATGGTGAAATGAAAATCTCACCTTGGGGAAAAAAAACAAACAACTTTTGCCAATATTTTCGCAATGTGAAAGATGCACACATTTCAAATTTCCCACGATCAAAGAGAACACTAATACACGTGTGGAGCAAAAATCACGGCTCGAGGTTCTTGTTAAATAACGCAAGTTATTTAAGGTGTTTCAACTGTACACATGTCTCAAATGTACTCAAATGTTTTTATATCTGCCATCTTGCTCATGGCCACTCAGTTCCACTGGCCTGTTGTTTATTAGCAATCACCTGAGCTGTAAATATCATGTGACTGTAAATAACAAGTTCGATAGTCATTATACCGTGCATGTTTTGTGTTTATTCTAGCACATTCACTAATGCTTGCAGATCAGTGTTTTTATAACAGTAAAAACTGATAATAAATATATATTTAAAATATAAATCCCACTTTATTGGTATTTAAATAGTAGCTATATTCATGTTAACCTTTTTTTTTTTTTCTTGTATATGCAGGCACTGTATTAAGCAGTACATAAAGTGCTGAATGAAAAGCATTTCTGTCTGAAAACGTATGAAACTTGTCTATGTATTTGACAAATATTGCAGCTAATCCACTTCATCTGGGATAAACTTTGCAAACACTTCGTCAGCATCACTACTGGAAGCAGAAAGTGTCTGACTTCATGTCTCCGCTTTCAACTCTCAGCAAATCTCGGTTAAAGAAAGGTTAAATCTATCCACACCTAGTTTCACACTAGCAAAGACAGAAACTGTAATCTACTTTCTCACTTTTAAGATCCCTTCTAAACCGATTGGGCACTGGAAAAACATCTGCTATTATTATAATGACATATTTCTGATTTAAATATTGGCAGAAAGCACAGCTAATTTTGAATGGCTGTCAATGAAGAAGGATACTTTTCGCTGCCAGATGGAGTAGTTACTGTACAGCATCTACCAGCATACTATGCAATGATGCAGTGCTAGCTAGCAAACCTCAACCCTTTTTGTGTGCACACATGCAATATAATGCTTGGTAATGTTAATAAAAGTTTCACACTAGAAACTATCCTGAGTTGTGACGTGAAAGGCAGCAGACAGAGAAACTGTAAGCCTCTTTCTCATTTTTAAGATCCTTTCTAAACCATTTGGGCACTGGCAAAACATCTGCTATAATATGATAATGAAATATTTCTGATTTAAATTTTGGCAAAGTACACAGCTAATTTTGAATGGCTGTCAATGGAGAAAGATGCTTTTTGCTGCCAGATGGCGTAGTTATGGTGTCTTCCAATGCAATGCTAAATAGCAAACCCTCGATCATTTTATGTATCCAAGTATATGTCTGTATGTGTCATATATTTGCCTCAGCTGCCCATTGGGTGGAAGTATTACCATAATTAACATCTTGGATGCTTAGGGAAAGACCTTATGAGACAGGGAAGATGAGCCTAAATGAGGGAAATTGAGTTTGACATTTGGTGTGTGTTAGTGTGCATTTGTGTTTGAGAGAGAGATAACTGTAGTGTGTGTGTATAAGAGAGATTGGACCCTTGCTGGTGGAACAAGTCCTGTTCCAGATGTGTCTCAGCATGACCGTGGCCTGCCCTGTGAAATGGTCACTGCTGGACAGAGAGGAATATTAGCAGCACATCTGTCCAGCTGTCCAATTAGAATGTACCCATGTGTGCTTTTAAACTGCAGCCATCAATATAAGCTTCACATAGCACATTCCTAGGGTCAACATTTCTGTATCATCCAATCAGATTTTATGTTTAGTTTATGCTGTTGCTTAAGCAGGAGCAACTTTCTTATCAATATTTTTCCTTTGGATTTTAGGACTAGAGTAAGGTTCAGGTTGGTGCCAGTGTCTTCAAATGCGGGCCTCTATGTCAGACCAACAATAAAGAAACTGGAAATTGTTTAGGGTAATGCAGTAATGTTGGGTATCTAAAGGGTTAGTTCACCCCAAAAAAATTAAAATTCTGTTATTAATCACTCACCCTCATGTCGTTTCAAACCCGTAAGACCTTCAGTCATCTTCGGAACACAAATTAAGATTTTTTTTAATGAAATCCGAGAGCTTTTTGACCCTGCATAGACCGCAACGCAACTAAAACGTTTTATGGAAAGGTAGTAAGGACATCTGTAAAATAGTCCATGTGACGTCAGTGGTTCAACTGTAATGTTATGAAGCTACGAGAATACTTTTTGTGTACAAATAATACAAAAGTAACAATTTCATTCAACGATTTATATCTATATTATGGAAGTTGGGGAAGTCGTGGCCTAACGGTTAGAGAGTCGTACTCATAACCCAAAGGTTGTGGGTTCAAGTCTCTGGACCGGCAGGAACTGTAGGTGGGGGGAGTGAATGTCCAGTGCTCTCTCTACCCTCAATACCATGACTGAGGTGCCCTTGAGCAAGGCACCGAACCACTGCAGCATAAATGGCTGCCCACTGCTCCGCGTGTGTGTGTGTGTGTGTGTGTGTGTGTGTGTGTGTGTGCACTTAGGATGGGATAAATGCAGAGCACTAATTCCGAATATGGGTAACCATACTTGGCCACATGTCATGTCACTTTTTTTTTTTCTTCAATGATTTCTAATTTGTGTTCCAAAGATGAATGAAAGTCTTACGGGTTTGGAATGACATAATATTAATAATCAATGACATAATATTCACAATTTTCAGCATTAACAAAATCTAAACTGCATTTAAAATAGCTATTCATAGTATTCTCAATGGATATACTAAGTTGCTATTCATACACTGGAAGTATGGTTTAGAAATATTTAGTTTAATGAGTGAATTTTTAGACTAACAAAGTTAGTTTAAAAATTTTAGAGTGAATGAGACTAACAAAGGGCTTTGATCCAGAAATATGTGCAACTTTGCTAAATCATGTCATGCATGTACTGTATACTGTATACATTTTTTAGCCCTTCTTGCCTTTCCTGTCTTTGTTTCTCAGTAATGGATGTATCATAGCACTGGTGCGTGACGTGGGTGGGAGTGGAGTGGGTTGGAGGGAATGAACACATCATCGCTCGGAGCGGGAGTAGGCTTGACCTCCTTGATCTGCAAAAAAATAACATGCTAAAATTCTTGCGCACAGATGTGGGATCTAAATGGTACGAGAATGGTAATTTAATACTCTTGAATGCTGACGCATACAGTCGTCCCTTGTGTGTTGGAGCCTGGGTGGCTGATAGCCAACAGACTGACAGGCAGGGCTGAGGTTATGTTAAAATCAAATACTAGAAGATAATACAAAGAACAGTAGATAGACATTTTTCTGTTGCGTTGTCAAGACTGCAGTGTAGTCTGATTAGCGAACAAAAGATGAGCCAGTTCATTTGAATGAATTGGTCAAAAAGAGTCACGAATGAGTCACAGACAAACTCATCAGCCTAAAACTGTTCATTTACTCACTGAATCAGTCACAACGGTTGCTAAATAAACATCTGAGGCACACACTCACTGTAAGTCATTACTTTTTCTCATGTTTGACTTTGAAGCAAGAAATGTTAGTAATACATTCACATGAACACCTTTTTTAAGAATATGCATTAGGAATGTATCAGAATACCAACATATTACAACATTTCCTTCAATCTAAAATAAAAGTACTTTCATGAAAATTACTATTATGTACAATTTAGGTGCTAATATTTACACTTTAGCTATTAATATGAACATTTAACGTACTAATATGTACCCTTTAGGGATAAATAAGGTACAAAGGAGTAGCTTTTGAAAGGGTGCTTCCCCAGTGACAGCTTTTGTACCTTTTTTTCAGAGAGTGTTGAGGTTTTACGATTTAATAAAGGTGTAGAAGTCACCCTTTTAAAATTAGGCTCCCTCTTATGTCTAGGGCAGATGTTGAAGGGGTGAATTAAAATAAAAGTTATCTTGATTTTTTTTGGCTTAATGTTTGTTTTTCCTTATTTTGAATCATTAAAGTCATCTTGAGGCCCTCTTGGAAATTTGCTGAGGCCTCAACAAAGGTGGTTAAGAACCACTGCTCTACAATCATTCAATTTCTCATGTTCTTATCCCTTTTGATGATAAATTAGCATGTTAGCGCCTATGGGACAGCTAAGTTGAGTTCAACAGCTGCTGTCAAGGTCAAATAACAAATGACCGACCAATAATGGTGGGAGGGTTCATTTAGCTTCTCAATATCACTCTCCCATTGTTTCTGTCTCGCGGGTTCTCTCTGAAACAAGAGGAGGTCCATTTCGGCCCCATCACTATCTATTTCCCTCTCACTTTTTCTCTCTCATCTATTTGCTCTGGATCAAGAGGTAAAAGGGAGGAATTTTAATTAAGTATGGCACTGTGGGCTGGTCGAAAAAAAAGGATCCAGCAATTAGAGTGGTGGTCGGAGAAAAAGGACTGCTCTCGTAGACAGTTAGTGGCTAATTATGCCCTGCATCAGCATAAGACAAGCTCTGCTAATGAAATAACCCATATCCCTCATCTCTTTCACACTCTCTTTCCGGCACTCAGCATCCAAGAGAAAAGCCCTACAAGGTCAGGGGCCATACAAAATTCACATTACTGTTTATTAAGATGACTACGCCACGGCCAGGGGTCCTCACATTCCAATAACATGCTTGGTATCTGTGGCGATGATTTGATTATGCCCCCGATGTCTGTGTATTTAATATGTGAATATAGCAAAAGGGGTTTCAGGAGACCGCATGAGGAGCTGTAATTGATAGGGCTGTTGCAGTAATGTCTTTTATGTAATTTCATGAAAAGTGCAGGCATCATTGACCTCAGGTCATCTGTTAAAGAATACTTCACCCTTTAATGAACATTATGTCATCCAATCTGGGGGGAGTTTCCTAAACAACGTAACTCACTGCTTAACCACCATAGTGTGATGCATTGTTGGAGAAACTAACTAGCTAGCCATGGCTATTCCCCAAAACGCTGGAACTTTGTCACACTTAGGAAAAGGACTCAAAAAGCACCATAAAAATATCATAGAAAGGTCCATATGACTCACACGCTAAATTTAAAGTTTTACAGCCCTCATTTTGAAAAGAGAGGTCAAGATATTGAGTGCATTTTCATTTTTGGCTGAATTATTCCTAATATTATTAGATGGCACCCAGTCAACTGAAGGCAGACGGCTTTCAGGCAGTTATATTCTCTCTATAATCTCATTCTTGCCATTTTGAGCTTATCTTTACAGCATGTGTAGTCATTCGTCCTCTTGAGTGTTTCACTCCCTCATTCTCTCACTCCTTCGCTCCTGAGGGGGGAGTGTGGGACATGTAATTAAAGCAAATTGCTGCGTTTCTTTAATCTAATTGCTCACAACATGGGTCAGAGCTTTGTTCCTGACTAGTCAACTCATTACTCATCCTCATAAAGAAGATGTCTCTCTCTCTCTGGAGTACAGTATGCGTACTGTATGTGTGTGTGGCTTAGATACTGTATGTTTGTGTGTGCTTTAGGGTGCAGTTGGCCAACCTGAAAATGTTCATACTTCATTAAATGGGAAAGAAACAGTTGGTTATTGTGTATAGAATAATTCCATACAACATATTTTTTGTCTCTTGCCTTTAATCTACCATAAACATTTGGATGACAGATTTTGAAATTAAATGTGCTGGATCCAGTGGCGTGTGGTAGATTAATGAAATGAGAAGGCGTTGTACCAGGCCGTGTGATGAGAGGGACCCATTAAGTTCGTCTATGGTATAGCATACTCATTTGGCTCAGGGGAGAGAGGGCTCACCCATAAAAAAATAGCTCTAGAGCCCATGAAATACAGTGGCAGCTCTGGGTTAAAGGCAGATGGAATGCATACAAGTACTATTTGTGGAGTATTATGTTTCTAAGAGAAGTCTAAACAACAGCACTCAGGAAAGTTGGGAAAACACATAGATTAGATTAAGGGAATGGTTCACCAAACATTTACTAGTTTAACCAAATTTTACTTACCCTCAGACCATTTAAGAAGCAGATAAGTTTGTTTATTCATCAGAACAGATTTGGAGAAATTTAGCATTACATCACATGCTCACCAGTGGATCCTTTGCAGTGAATGGGTGCCGTCAGAATGAGAATTCACAAAAAAAAAAAAAAAAACCCATCACAATAATTTTTAAGTAATCAGCATGACTACCACCCATCTATTTAAGATCTTGTGAAGTGAAAAGCTGTGTGTGAGAAACAAATCCATCATTAGGACATTTTTAACTTTAAACCGTAATATTGCTTTCTGTGGTGAAAAAGTCATCTCATTTGAATTAGGAGCAAATATGCACAGATTAAACTGTTTACAAAACAATAAATAATGGTTCTAAACAAATATCTTGGTGGATTTTGATGTGAGAGAACAACAGGGGATATACTTTTTCACTGGAGAAATCATTATTATAGACCGTGGAATCATATTTTGTCCAAAAGTGAAGGTATAAAGTTAAAACGCCTTAATGATGGATTTGCTGCTTACAAATATGCAGCTTTTCACTTCACAAGATATTAATAGATTGACTAACATCATATCAATTACTTGTGGATTATTGTGATGCTTTTATTAGCTGTTTCTGACGGCACCCATTCACTGCAGATGATCCATTGGTGAGCAAGTGATGTAATGCTACATTTCTCCAAATCAGTTTTAAAGAATGAAACAAACTCAAACTCAGCATGACCTGAGGGTTATATATTTTCAGCAAATTTAAATTTTGGGGTTAACTATTCCTTCAAGATGCCAATCATATTAAAAACCCTCTTTGTGTAATTCAGCATCCTCAACACTAGGTGTCAGTTTTCAAAAATAACATTGATTTATTTTTTAAATGTATAATAGTACAGAAACAGATTTTTTCAGTATGTGTCTAATTTGTGTTTACTTTCTGTTGATCTTATTATTGTTATTATTATGTTTTTTTTTTTTTTGCTCTTACAATATCAATCAAATAATCAAATCCTTAGTTAACACCACTAGTGTAATGATGGTTACAGGGATGCAGCTTCAAGCAAAGTTATTACGATAAAACACCTCTTTGACATCAGGGATGCTAATTTTATTGAAAGAAGCAGAGCACTTGCTATTAAAATCAGCTTCCTGACAGGCCTTTTGGTTCATTTCGATGCTAATGTGACCAGAATTGATGATATCCGACTGAGCATCAATCTCAAATATTGTAAAAAAGAGATGTAGGTTTACATACTGTTTTATTTTTATTTAT
The DNA here is from genome assembly GCF_012432095.1 of Onychostoma macrolepis. Taxonomy (NCBI): domain Eukaryota; kingdom Metazoa; phylum Chordata; class Actinopteri; order Cypriniformes; family Cyprinidae; genus Onychostoma; species Onychostoma macrolepis. The sequence continues at coordinate 35,286,854 of NC_081155.1, forward strand.
TTTTTTTTGAAGACAGCACAACCTCCCTGACCTCCTCAGATAAAATGCCCCTGGTTGGATCACTATCTGAACTTGATACTGGTGAAGGCAGAAAATCTCATTTTTTTGAAACGGAATTAATATTGGGTGTTCAGCCCTTGATAGCTGACCTTCAGCTCTTGTACTGTATGACACTGTCGGTTTAACTGGCGTTTGATTAATATGCCATATGTTCTTTTCCAGAGTCACATTAGAATAGGATTATGGGGGATAATTATCATGACAACAGTGATAGTCTCTCATTATAAATTACCCTGCATTGTCTGCATGTGCGTGTGTGTATGCCTGTGTTTTTTTTGCTAGCCTTGATTCTGTGCGGACCATCTGGTCTCACAGAAACTCCTGGACCACTAAATACACTTCCTATAATCAAAGATCTCTCTCATTCTCTTGTTCCTTTTATCACTCTATCAACTGCCCCCAAAATGTCAAACGCTATTTCTCAGTAGGATGTAGGAAAGTGAATGATAGGCAAGCTGTTTGCCCTCCCAGACCGAGACTGTCTGCTGCCCTCAGGACATGAAGTGTTTTTTTTTTTTTTTTTTGCCAGCAAAGCTATGTGACTTAAAGTGTTTGTGTGTTTATTTATTTATTGTGCTAATCATCATAATGCCACAAATGCTGTCAACTGAGCTTAACTTGCACTACTGTTAAGTTATAGGTTAGTGAGAGTTAGAGTTGGGTTACTCACAAGACTTAACTTTTACATTTTACATTTAACTTTAACATTGTAACATAACAGAATTTAACATATCGGATGAAAATCTGGACTGAAAGGCCCAGGGACTCAAATTGTTACAAAGTATTTTATCATTTATCAATTAGAGTGAGACTCAATGCTTTGGTTGGACAGCATTTTTGCAGACAATGCTGCTTTTCCCATTATAAATTATGATACAGCTTGGTTCATTGGTCCATCAGGTTGGGTTTCTTTCTCACCACAAGCGAACTGCTCCAGAGTTTGTTTTCAGTCGGGATGAGACCTTTTTGTTCAGGCGATCTCTTAAAATCCTCTAAACGAGCCAGGTTTAAAAATGCCCTGAGTCTGAGATTGTTATCCTTGCACTGTAAACAGCTTTGGATAAAATGTTTGCTAAATGACTACTTACCTGACAAGCCTTTCATGGCCCCAGCTATAGACCTCCTGATTCAGCACCAGCCGTCAGTCTAGTTTTACCCTTTCAATCATTCAAGTCCCACTGAGTCGCTGTCCATGGTACTGAAGCTCTGCTTACTCGCTGGGAGGCAAGTGAGGCGTTTCATGTACCATGGCTTGGACAGGAAAGCTGGATGAAGAAAGAAAGAATGGTAAAGGTGCAGTTTTTTCTCCTCCTCACATTCCTTCTATCAAATACATGAAGTGTTTGATCTCTGGGCTTTCATCTTCCCACCATGAGCAGCTGAGAGGAAAAAAAAAAAGAAAAAAGCAGCCCGGTATTCTTTCTTTCTCTGCGGAGCGTGAAACATAGAAATGTGTCACTGTGTCTCATGTGGAGACAAGAGAGCCTGCTTTAAGAGGTTTGGGGCATCTTGTGATTGAGAGTTTCAACTTCTTCTGTTCTAGACATTTTCTGTGTAGTGGGCATGGATTTGGCCTTTCACAAACTGAGAGAGAGACTGGATAAAGGTCTCAGTGATCTCTCTATGGACTAAAGTAAGAGGCTCTTCTCTTCCTGATTCTGTCTTCTCTCAAACCCGTCTGAAAAATGATGATGTCTTGTCACCTTTTTATTCGGTCTGAAGGTCCCCTAAAGCTCTGTCTAAAGGGTGAGAATGATAGAGGAAGAAAGGGAGATACAGAGAAATGAGTAATAGCGAAGCACAGAGGAAAGAGGTATTCAAAAGCCATTATTGCACACACAATTCCATATCTGATGCAAAACAAGTGATTTTACAATGCGACCCATTTTACTTCTGTAATGTGACACATGTCAGAGTTATACAGGATATTTAGTAGGACAATAAGAAATCTATTGATTTTATTTATTGGTTAATAAATTAGATCACAATAATGAGTTTTCGGTCTATTGTGGAATACTCTTTTCCTCATAAAATGCCATGACATCTATATTTGAATAGGTGTTTTGAGGACATGGAAGCTCAAGGTCAAGTTAACCCTTGAGAGTATCCCCTAAACCCCTCTAAAATCTAGCATTTAGTCAAATGACCAGAGAATCGCCGTTTTTGATGTAGTCTAATTCATGCATTGAGTGCATAAAGGCTTAATAAATAGTGACAAATAGATTGTGCCATTTCAGAAGACTTGGAATATAACAGTCAAGTTTAATTTCACGCTACCTTTGTGTCCTTATTGAACCTTGGATGTTTTGGTCACCATTAACATATAATATGGTCGTTTTATTTTATCTTCCACAAAAAAAAAGCCATACAAGTTGAATGGCATGAGGTTGAGTAAATGATGCCAGAATTTTCATTTTTTGGACCAGCAAACCATTTCTATCTCTACCTTTTTTGTTGCTTTCGATGTATTTTTCACACACATATTTTGCATTGGCTCTTTCAGGGGCAAAAGATCAGCTTGTCACAATATTATTCGGCAGTGTAAAATATAGGGGGAACACTAGAAAGGCAAAGAGGACGTGAATAGCTAGAGCAAAACACTAGCCAGTCACCTCCTGCTGGAAAATGACATTTTGGATCTGCGATGTCATGGCGAAAGCAGTCACACAAACACACACGTGTCCCTCTGTCCTAATAGAAGCATAATGAGTCCTGCTCTTGTAAGGGAGTGGGAGGACAGATTAAGAGAGGGATGGAGAGAGGGAAACAGACAGAGACAGAGAGATACAGAGAGAGACCATGGCCTCGTCCCTAACAGATGTGAAACTCCTGCTGGCACCACATTAAATTGATAGACTGCAGTGTCAAAGCCTCCTCCATCTCTCTCTCTTTGTCTCTTAACATTTTTTCTCTTTATACCCCCCATGCTCACTTAAAGGAATAATTTACCCAAATATTGAAATTCTTTCATTATTTACTCACCTTCATGTTGTTCCAAAGCTTTACGACTTTTACATAAAACACAAAATTATAATTTATCATTTGAATATCATATGAAGAATACCTTGGCCATTTTTTTGAATGATAAAAATGAATGGACAATGGAAGTCAACTCCAAAATTATAGAAAGTCTTTATGAAATCATGCATTTTGTGTTAGAAAAAGATGGACTTTCAATCATTTTCCATTTAAAATCTTATTATTCATTCCAGCACTCCTCTGAATGTTCATGACAGAAGTAGCAATGCACGGTTTAAATCTTTTCAATGATTCATTGATCCTGTTCACAAAACCTGTCTGAATGATTAATTCAAATCACAAATCAAGCTAATTTTCAGTCTAAAGTCTTTCAAGGCCATTTTGCAGTCAATTTAAGATGTAGATGCAGGACAGTTACTTGAATATATTACTTAAATTTATTTCCTGGAGCAGAAAGAGAAAGGAAAGAAAATATACAAGGTTTTTACTTTAATAACTTACTAACTAACTAAATAAGTAAAAAATTATTATTAATGAAATTATTATTAATTACTATTATCAAATTAAAATAAATGTTTTCCCCTTTATTCCATGCACTTTTAAAATAAATTCATTAATTTATTAAATATCCACCAGAGCTTAATCACATTAAAAAAAACTAAACACTGAACAAATTTTTTATTTTTTTATTTTTCTGTAAATGCCCACTCAAAAGGCAATTTCTCCTCTTTGTTTAACCGCAAAGAATGAATGGGTAACTATGGTAACTGGAATTTGTTTTCTCTCACGCTTTCAGTATATGACGTGTGGCCGACTCTAGCTACACCTACACTTAACATCATCAAATTATTCTGTATTTCTAGCATGCCTCATCTGGCGGCATTTCCACAGACATGCACATCCTCACAGGAAAAAAAGAGTGACAGAGCGTGCATGAGAGACTGCCTTTTATCTAAACAGTGATGTGATGTTCAGACAAAATATTCTCCTTGTAGACATAAAGTGTTTACATCTCTAATCTGGAGTCCAAGTCAAACCTCTATTGCTTATGAGTAGAGTTGCACGTCACAATCTCTGATGTCTTCTCAATCCAATTGTTTGTTGTATTCAAAAGCAACCAGACTGTTTAATTGCAAGAAACATTGGTGACTCAGTGGAGTTATTAGAGTCTGTCTCTCGTTGTTGCATAATGGGTGGTGAAAAGCCATACAAAAAGTTTCTGCTGTCCTTTTCAATAACAAATTTTATATTATACAAGTAGCATTTTATTACGGAAGGGTTCCGTTTAATTTTTTGTCTCTTTTGATGAAGAGACACTTCGTAATTTCACCAGAAATAGTAGGTAATTTGCCTACTGTTTTATGAATGCTGTGAATTTGGGCTCTTTACTGTGTTCACATACTGTTTTTAGCCTACTATAGAGTATGGAAGTATCACAATCCACTGCCTATGTTAATATATTAGCCAGGGCATCTGCCCCTAATGACACTGATAATCAAATTGCGCAAAACAACAATAACAATCCTTTTGGGTAATCCACAGTACAGAGTATAGGCCTTTCCAGGTAGTATAGACTTCTTTGGATGAGACAGTGCAATACGCACGCACACAAACTGCTGTCTCTCTTCAGAAAGGTCATTGTTAAGAATGTGAGCGGAGAGACCTTTTCTCTTTCTTGATTATACTCAATCCAAAAGTAAGTGATGAGGAAGGGCAAGAACTTTGATAGCTGTGATTTCAGTCTAATGAGTATTCACTCGCACACTGATACAAATGAACACTCTTAAACACAACCATTTAACTAACATATAATTTGTCCTGTCATTCTCCACTGTCGTTGAGCTTAAAAACAGCACAGAACTTCATTCACAGTGCATTTAACTTCTGTGCCGTGATGCATTTCCAAAGGAAACTGAATAGTCAGTGGGAAAATATGTGGGATGGAACTTGGTTGTATTTGCCATCAGGATTTGATTGATTAAACATGTTAAGCTATGCAATATTGGTTAATATCATTTTTCTACACCTACTCAAATTTGGTTATGTCAGCAGAAAAGTTGTTTCGGAGGGAGAAAAGGCAATATTTGATAATCATATAAATATCTTTACATGAAATATTATGAATCAGGATTATGAGTTTTAATTATGTAGCAGATATTGAGGGAGGAATTTACATTGTGACAGCTCATCGTGTCTTTTATTTGCACACAATTCGCCAAAGGAATTATGGAAATCAGGTACATCGGAAACCAGCCTGAGCTGGTTTGCTGGTCTTATTTGTTTTCCAAGGCTGGTCAAGGCACTTTTGTGTACTATATGTGCACATCTTTTTTTTTTTTTTCCACAGAGCAGTAGTTTTGCAGATAATGAAGTGTGTTTACACTAAAATAGAATGGCAGTAATCCAAAAGCTTTTTTTCCAGTACATTTAAGTGCATGGTTGGGCTAGATAGCAAATAAAACAAAGGGTTTGCATGCAATAACCCAGTGATACTGTTTTTGTGAATTTACCCTTGAATCTCTCCCTTTTTCTCTCACGCAAGAAAGCCCAAAATTGTCAATATGTTAAAGGTGCTTTCCTCACCTCTTATTTCCTATCACCTTCTTTAAGCAAAATCTCAGCACCTACTCTCACACTCTCACACAACCCGCTCCACATACAATGGCTTATTCTATACACATTTCTGCACACAGTTTCCTCATTCTGAGAGTGTGAAGCTGAAGTTGAGTTCTGTTCTGGCAATGCGTTGTGCACTGAATACATACCCTCTGCCATACCTGCCCCGTTATCTTCCAATTCCAGCCTGGCCACCTCACACGACTAGCCTATTCAAGGAAAAACTTGATTTGTTGTGATTATACATACAGTCCTTCAATGATTGCATATAGTTGGTAATGGACTGTCTCTTGCAGGTAGCCATATGTTGTTATTTTGCTGTCAGTCAAACATTTACATAGATATAGAGGATATGGAGGTCAGATATGAGTGTGTGAGAGAGCTATCTACCTAGACAGCATTTTAAATGGGGTCGCACACTAGACAAGAACCGCAGGACTGTGCCACAGCATGTCTTTAAAATTTGAACATATTGTTCTCTATGAACATCTGTCGGCGCAGCACAGCTATGGCTGCAGAGGATTCTAAAAAATCCTGCTGTGCCATATAGTGCCACTGACGTAGTTTTCCTTTAAATTTGTCCCAGTGCATTGTGTACAGTATGTATTTCACTCTAGGCTGGGAAATTCTGTATCATTTTCAGTAATATCTTTGTCTTTTGGTGGCTTGAATAATTATATGCTTCATATATAGAAACATAATATAAATTGCCCTTTTGCTGTTTTCACCAAACTCATAGATGGATGGATATTATATTCAGTACTAAAATATGTCTATAAAATAGTAAAATTTAATCTAAATGAATAATTTTAGTCAATATTTGTGTGTATTGTGTATTTTTATGCATATTAAGGCTAGTCAGATTATTTGGCAGCCAGATTTTCCTACAATTATCATGGGCAAATGTATTCACAATGGCAAAATCTATCAAAATTTTAATAAATGAATGAATAAATAAATAAAAATGCTATGCTTTTCTCATTTTTACCTAATAAATCTGAGTGTTACAGTTTCTCCCATTTACTTTTCTACAATCACTCTGCCTCCTATACTGTCTCTTATTTCACTGTTAGCTTAGCAACTTGCTAACGTCAAACACAATTGGAATCAATTCAACTTTTCAACACCTCAGTGAGAAATGCTATTTTTGTGACGAACAGAGTTGCTGCCTATGTAGAGCGCTCCAAATAAGTTACTTATGAGGTTTCATTTCAGTTCGAATACTTAGGATGACAGTAGACAGCATGGTAAGGTAGCTCATTATGTTTTGGAACGAGGCTAGGTAGTGAAAGAGTTTCAGGAGAATAAAAATGAAATCCATAAAACTTCCTTGGAGCACATGAAACCCTCAGACTGAAGAAGTGTGAAACATCATAATCAGTGAAATATCATAATCATTCGCAGAAGCATTTCGAGCTTTTTTCATCAGCACTGAAAAAAGTGTCTTGATGTATATATATATATATATATTCTTAGTACAGAGTCCTTTACATGCTGTTTGAGCAAAATAATGGAAACAATAGAAGACAAGACAAGTTTTGTTTCCTATGGATTGTAGGTAAATGCCCACCTTGTGCAGCACTGTTTTGGTCATAAAGTATCCAGTTACAGTCTCCAGTTTGCAATATGCTGCAAACAATTCAGCGATCACCTTTTTGAAAAGTGTTTCCTTCATGAATTTAGCATTGTCAGTTATGATACTAAACAGCTGATGGAAAACACACATAACATGATTCCTTAAATATTATTACAGGAAATGTGTTAGTGGTCAACCAATATATCGTCCGATATTTGGGTGTTATATTAGCTGATAAGTTTTTTTTGGCCGATGTTTTGGAAGCAGGACTTTACATGTCATATTTATTGTATGTAAAATTTGCATTTCCTAGGCTTTATTTGAGATTTTTTTTTTTTTTTTGATTCCCAGTGTACCAGTCTTGCCAGAATACTGAATGTTTTATTTTATTTTATTTTTTGTTAAATCTTTAACAATGAAATTTTTTTAAAACATATTATAATACGATTTTTTTCTTCAAGTTTTTATATATTCATATAAATAATTTAACACACACACACACATATTATATATATGTATATATCATAATTTTTTACAATATATTTATTTATTTTATTTTGAATTTAATAAATACCATGAAAAATAAATTTTTACATGGTATTTATTAGGAATATATTAGCAATGAATACATTTCAGCAGTTATTAGGAATGTTTTTTTTTTTTTTTTTTGTATTACCTTTAAATCAAATCATATCAGATATCATATATATTGGCTTTATATCAGCTTCTGCAATCAAAAAAATAATCAATGTCAGTCAACCTCTAGTTGGTACACTCTGTTCATAATCAGACAAAGATTTAGCAGTACTATTTTACTAGAGAACAGCTTTATTTCACTGGTGCTCATGCCCCAGTAAAAAGGATCTAGTGATGCCCCTGATCACAGGCCTCTGTTTTATGTGATCCAACCTGTAAGGCTCATGGAGAGGAAAGTCAAAAGTTCTTTGCAAACTGCTAAAAGAAGCCAAGGAAAAAAATACAGAGCAATGCACAGCCTGTGGCATAAACAACTGGGGTGGGGGGCCTTTATCAGCTAAGCACTTTCTATTTATGTGTGCGTGTGTGTGTGTGTGTGTGTGCGCGTGTTATTATCAGCTGTGTACTTTCTGCTATAATCCTTGCAAAATCCCCAGAAACCAGCCAGCATTGCAAGGACCGTGTGACCAAGGCTATCTTTGCTTATGTGTGTGTGTTTGAAAAAAAGTTCAGGAAGGGCAGTGTATGTGTGAGTATTTACGTTCGGACTGTGTTTGAGTGTGTGCGTGTGATCTGCAGGGACAGGACGGGATCTGTGTTTAGTTTGTATTCACACTGTGTGCTCATGGGAAAGTGACCATAAAATGACAAGAGCCAAACAGCACTGTTTACAGTTTTCCACACACACACTGCAGATACCTGAACGAAACCTTCAGCTAACCCTGGATTGTTTACGGCACACGGCCTCATTACGCAGACAATACACCGCGTGATCGCACCGTGGCTCCACGGGCTCCCAGTGAGAGAATCTCTTCCCTTGGAGCTGTGTGACAGTTAATTAAAACCGCTTCCTGCTTATGACTCAGCATTCGCATATTCCTCAACATTCAGTTTTGTGCAGATGGCAGCCATGTTGTCTTAAAAAAAAAAAAAGCGTGGTTTCCTTGCTTTCTTAGAGAGCACGGCAGAAAAGTGGAGAAGAGTGAAAGAGGAGAAAGGAAGGATGAGGGAAGGTTTAAGAAGGTGAGACTGCTACCCTGTGGAACCTTTATGGTTATGGATGAAAGGACATTCTTGGATAGCAGCTGTGGATCTGACATGGTGTGAGGAAATCCCTTGTCAGCTCTGTCAGCCTGCGGAAGAACAGAGCCAAAACAACAACAAAACACCAGTGAGCTGATCTGGGTTAGCATGCTAATGTTAAACCAGGTTTTGTTTTTGCTGGAAACTCATTCTGATTCCTTTAAAGACATGAAATGGTATTTAATAAAATTTATTTAGCTTTAGTAATGCGACATGTTTACATAATATTATGTTGGAAATCATGAAGGATGGGACCTGATTTTATCCACAAGGATATGATTGTGTCAAACATGCTATGGTTTGATATTATTTTTAAATTTTTTTTTTACATATGTACCGAAATTTCAGTCGCCAAAAATGAATGGCCGGAAATGATAAATTAAAGATTATTGACACACACACACACACACACACACACACACACACACACACACACACACATTATTGAAAAATAATAATTTCAGCCTTTCTACTTAATTTCACATTTAATTCAATTGTTATTTGCCATTTACTAGCAATTTCTGAGTGAAAATTGTTTCACCACCATTATTTTTATTTTGTAATTTTCAGTTTGCATTTTAATTTTAGTTTGTTTTAATAATGTTATGTGTGATTTTAGTACTTCAATTTAAAATTATTTAATTTCAATTAGTTGCCAAGGCAACAGTTCTAATTTTTAAGTTTACATTTTTCATATTTATATTTTGATTTATTTCAGCTTCAATTAAAAAATAACATTGACACTACAAGACTACAAAAATCATAGGCAAGGTACTGTACATTACAAAATCATTTTCTATCCTGACTGGAGCAGCAATTAAAACGTATAGTAGCATCTAGTCTCAATATGTCTCAAGTGTGTGCACCTGAAGAGCGTAAATGCTATTTGGTTACGTTCTGAGGCTTAAAACGTGACAGGGCAGTGTTTTTCAGTATCACAGTGTGAACAAATGTGTCAAAATATTGGAACTGTGCATTGCCTTATAAATGCAGCCAAGATGTGTCCTTGGAGTTGTGCAGTTCAACAGTCTAGTTCAAGGTTCCAGTGCTGCTGTTGAAACTCAGTGCATTAGCTCAGCATCACTGCTCGCAAAACCTACATTCTGCATTTCAAATAGACAGCCAGTCTCTCTGTCCAAGGTGAAGTCTAATTTCTTTCTCTCAGTATCACTAGACCAGCCCGAGGCCTATTTCACACCAAATGTGAAAGCAGCGTGTTAGCAGTGCGTATTTATTTTGATGCCAATAGTAACATGTTATTGTAATCTCGAAGCAGTGCTGTGTAACAGGAACATAAAACCAAGTAGAGTACAGCAGAAACATGCTGTTCTATCAACACAATATTTTAGTCTAAGCTTTTATTAAGCAACATAAAATACTGGAGTGAAAAGAAAAAGACATCTGTTGGGCTTGATGGAAATTCCACATATAGTGACTTACACACAAACACATTCTATTCAGTAAATCTGACTGAATCCAGATGACTTATATATATTTAAAGCTACACTTTGGAGTTCCGGTTCTGTTTTGTAAAGATTCCTTACTATTTGGATGTAAAAGTGGTTCACCTTCCTCATGCAAATGAGATTTTCTGTCAATCAACCATTTATGGCCAATATTAAAGGAAATACTCAATTAAGTAACCCAACCCTTGTCAAAAAATAAGTACATTTCAGCATAAAGAGTGCTTATTATTTAATAAAACACTTTAAAAGTAAAGTGTTACTATTACTTCTGTTGTCTATGAAATATACTGACAGTTGTTTATGGAAATCTAAAATGTAATTTCTATTGAAACTTGTATGTCATGTCTTTAAATATTTTTGTAATTACAAATTAGTACTGCTGAAACTGCATTTTAGTACATTTAAATATACTAACTACAATTAAAGCCCTTAAAATAATCAATAGCTTTACTTGGGATTCAGTATGTTTGTCAGCGCAGCAATATACTTCTTTAAGCAAGGTTTTTTTTAATTTTTAAATTGTATTATTATTATTTTTTTCACAAAGTCCTTTATTACAAAGTGTAATTTTTTAAAGGGTACTTGTGTGTTAAGAAATGTAGCCATGAACATGTATTTACTTTAAGTACACTTGAGTGACCTTTAATTAATATTAAATTATCTGCAAGCACAGTTTTCTTTTTCTTTTTTTTAAATTATACTTCAAGATTTGATTCATTCAATAACTCAGGCACACTTCTTTTTCACAAGGGAGATATTACTTAGTCTTAGTTGTATAGAACCATAGCTACATGAGTCTAGTTATGTTTGTGACATTAAACAGGCCTAAAGCTATCATTTCAACCATTGTCTATCCTTAAATTGCCTTGACACTTTAAGACTCAATAGTATGAGATGTTTCAGTTATCATTCTGCTGTGCACCTTTATTAAATACAAGTTTCTGCCGTGTGATTGTAGTTGATCTTCAACCTGTTCAACTTTTTACCTCTGAATTCATCCAACCCTTTCCACTCCTCTCAGTCTTCAAATGTATTATTCACTTCCTTTTACCTTTTGATTTAGTCATCTTTCTTTTTTTATAATTTACTATGAATACTTTTATTTTTTCTTAGCCAGTGCTCATTTGGGTTTACTTTATTCTCTGTGATGTGGCTTGATTGTTGTGTACAGTAGACATCAAAGCCAAAAAGGTGCTTATGTGTGTTAGTGCAGTTGTACTTTCATATGGAAAAAGAAAAAAACAAAACACTCCACTAATGCGCTAAGACATGTCCTGCTCTTTTACCTTTCCCTCATTAGCGGGTACCAATAGACATTCAAAAGGACGCCTGCCAAGATCAAAATTATCATTAATTAAACATCCGGATTACTTCAAATGGAACTTTTGTAATTAAAGAAAGCGGTGACCACACACAGACCGAGAGAATGAGAACATGCTCATAATGTGTGATGGGTCTTTGATGGTGGAATATTCTGGTAGCCATGGGAACTCAAAAGTGGTCGGTTCTGATTGGAGGCACCCTGATGTTATACCTATTGTAGATCTGACAGAACAAAGTCGGTCAGTCGCACTATAGACACAGCAGAGACAGACAGGTTTTCATTAATAATAAACACCAGGGTGGTTTTGGTGTTTGATGGCACTTACAGAACTCTCTGTGTCTCTCAAGAGCAGCTAAAAATGGATTAGTAGATGTAACCGGACGCTTCAGGAGCTGGACTGGCCCGAATGGTCTTTGCCCAGATCTTTTTTGTTTTTATTGTAAGGTTATTTAATCGGTTTTGTTTCTGGTCCCTTCTGGTCGCTTTGCAGCAGTGGTGTGTGGCGGATTTTTGAAATGTGAAGGAAAATCCCTTCTCCATCTTTAATCCAACGTAAAATTCATGTTCTGTTTGATATTTACTAAAATTCATGGTTAAAGATAAAATCAACACCATTTTCCTTAGATGATCAACAAGCAGTTATTAAAATATTTTTGTATGTTTATATTAGCATAATTCCCCCCCCCCCCAAAAAAAATACAGTGTCCTTTATTACAAAGTGCACTTTTTAAAGGGTATTTGTTTGTTTTTAAAATTATACTTTAAGATTAAATTCATTTAATACAATCAAGCACACTTGTTTTTCACAAGGGAGATATTACTTAGTTTTAATAATAGAGCTGTCAATTTATGTTCTGTTTGATATTTACATAAATTCATGGTTAAAGGTAAACTGAACACAATTTTTCTTAGATGATCAACGAGCAGTTAATAAAATATTTTTGGTATGCTTGGCATTATTATTATTATTATTAGCAAAAGGAAAAGTGATATTGAGGAAAAGAAAAAAAATATGGTCCCACTTTATATTAGGTGGCCTTAACTAGCCTACTGTGTACTTACATTTAAATTAATCATTTGGTACAATGCACTTATTGTGTACATGTTTTTGTACCTATATTTTTAAGAATACCTATATGTAGTTACATCTGTAATTAATTTCTGTAATTAATTGTGAATTTTTCCCAGGACTGTTTTATTTAGCACAGTTTGATTAGAGAAAGGAAAAATATCTGGAATATTATTTTAGCAAACTGACAGTTTTTAATTAGTGAAATGATTTCAGATATGTCCCTTTTCTTATGTTCAAATAACGGTGAAGGCTTCTATCAAATATAAATGTGATTTGAATATTTTATCTAATTTATTAAGACACAAAATCAATCAAATTGAGAACACAGCGGTCTATAAGATCTGTGACTGAATTTAAAGAAACAGTTCACCTCCAGAATGAAATTCTGTTATAATTTACTCACCTGCAAGTTATTCCAAACCTGTAGCCATTGATTTCCAAAAAAAATAAAAAATAAAAATAATAATACTATGGAAGTCAATGGCTACCCGCAATTGTTTGGTTAACAAAATTTTTCACAATACCATCTTTTCTGTTCAGCAGGAGAAAGAAACTGATGCAGGTTTAGAACAACTTGAAGAACAACTTGAACAAATTTCAGGTAATAGGTTTCATTTCAGAAACTGGTTTCAGTTTAAGTTCTCAAGTCAAGATATTGAGAAAATTACTTTCCAAAGTTTGTGTATCAAAGCTACTTTAAGGAGAATATCACTTATCCGTCTCTCAATTTCACGAGTCTATTAAAGCTTGTTTTTACTAACCTATATCATGAGGATATGTAACTATTGAATAAGGTGGTGATTTTTGTGTAAATTCATATGTGATTCGTACAGAAACATGCTGTTTTTAGGAATCGTATGAATGAGATTGTACAAATGCATACAAATTAGCCATATGAACAAAACATAAATGGCCATGAGAGTGCATTGCTTTTTACTTTAAGATATTTCATATACATTTTCTTTGTGAGTTTTTCTTGTTCTTTCCCATGTGATTATGGTAAACAAAGACCACAGCTTTAAAGCTCGAAACACAAGAGCACCATAAAAGTGGTTCGTATTAATTATTCGCAATATAGTATGTAAGCGCTATATTTGTTCTGAAGGTATGAATATTTGAGCTACATATTAAATTCTCCACCCCCTATTCATTGTAATTGCATGGAAAAGAGGGACCAGAACATTATTCAAAATATCTCCTTATTTAAGATTCCACAGATTACAATGCCGTTCAAGTCCAGAACGACATGAAAGTGAGTAACTAACAGCAAAATGTAAATTTTTGGGTGAACTATTTCTTTAATCTTGCTTTTTACGCTCACACAGTTATTATCCAACACAGTAGAAGTCTCAGCAAAGCCCTAATTACCTGCTTTGGTGGCTTGTAAATGGAATGAATTTGTGTGTTATCTGTGTTTGACCATTAAAATCACTAGATAGAGAATGGATAAGAGCATTACTTGTCTGTGCATGAAAGAAACAGCGTATGTCGGGATGAAATGACCCTGCTGCTGCTGTATTGAATCAAAGCACTAAAGATCTAGTCATTATGATCTGTAGACAGTACACATGAATGGACAGAAACAGTATTGCTCTTAGGGGCAGAAGGTGGTTGTGTGTGCGTGAGTATGAGAAGACGAGGCCGAGTAGATTGCATTTCTCTGTGAAGATTATATTTCCCATCGTCAGCTTATGGGAAAAGGAGCATCCAGAGAGACGTATGGATGTGCGCACGTGCTCATGCGGCCGTTTGTGTGCGTGTGCAGGAGGCTGTCGATTACCGACACCTCGCTCTTCTTGACAATGCAGTTCTCGCTCTCTCAATCCCCAGCAGCCCAGCTCCCGTCTTTCGGTAATCCCCTGTGACCCACTCTCGCAGTCACACACCATCATCAGTTAGATGTGCGAGAATTCATCACTTCTCTAGATGGAGTCTTATGCGATGTCTGTTTCTGGCTTAGGCGTGTTAGTAGGTGTCTGTCTTTCGCTCTCTGCTTGCCATAAAGCCATTTTCATTATTGCACATGCAATACTTTCAGTTCGATCTGCCTGCTCTCATCAGGGCTACAGGCTGTGCTGCTCTGTTCAGGCCCGCAAGAGTCAACTAATGGAAGCGATACTGTGCACTGTGCTGTGAGACACAAAACACGGTGGAGTGTTCTGTGGCCGGAAGCTTTTGTTCTGTTTTATGGTTGTGTGTGTGTGTGTGTGTGTGTGTGTGTGTGTGTAGGATTGAGATTCAGAAGGCAGAGAGAGTGTGGGAGATTGAGTGACTGCATTTACTTGCACATATATATTCTGATATTAATCAGTATATGGTCAGATTTGGATTATGGAAACGTCATGCAAACACACAAACCTGATTAGCATAACCAGATAAGGCAGTATTTTTCTAGAAATCCAAATAAGACACATGGCATATGCATGTTTGAATCAGAAATGAAACATTTGTAAATGTGCATGTCCAAATTAATGCAGTTCTAGGAGATATTAGATACAGACACCTGTGAAAATTTTATATACATTTCTGTGATGGAAAAGCTGAATTTTCAGCATTATTACTCCAGCCTTCAGTGTCCCATGATCCTTCAGAAATCATTCTAATATGCTGATTTGGTGCAATAAGAAACTTTTTTTATTTATTTTTTTATTATCAATATTGAAAATAATTGAGCTGCTTAAAATATTTGTGAAACCATGATACTTTTATGATGAATAGAAAGCTTAGATAACAGTGTTAATTTGATATAGAAATATTAAATGTCTTTACTATCAATTTTGCTGTCAATTTAATGCATCTTTGCAGACTAAAAATATTAATTTCTTTAAAATGCTATGGTTAAAATGGATTAAATTAATGTAAAAATAACTAAAATACAGATATTGAAATATTCCATATAAAAGAAAATTAACACACACTGTAAAAAATGCAACTGCACATTTTCCATTTTACGAAACCTTTTGAGTCTCAAATACTAAAAAAATGCTATTTTCTTGAAAGTACACAAAAACCCTTGTCAGACCAACAAAATTACCCCAAATGTTGTCCCAACTAGTCAAACACAGTTGTCTGAACAAAGAATTTCATATTGTTGAAATGTTAAGGCTTTGTGAGTTCCCAGCATGCATTGCAGCGTGAATAAATTATGCAGTTACTGTTATAGGATTATTGTTTTGCTGTTTGCTAACTTCATTTAAACTTTTTTTGTTGTTGTTTTATCATTATTGTTAGTTATTTGTTGTACTGTAATGTAAAGAGCTCATCTTTTTAACATTTGTTGATTGCCACCGACACTGTTCTTGAGGTTAATAGGTTTAGTTTTAGGGCCTAAAGTATGTTCAACCACTTAGGTCCATTTTCTGGATATCTTAGTCTTGTGCGTTGTCTTACAAACAAAGACAATGTTGTTTACTTATTAAACTAACATATCCATTAAATTCGTTAATGTGGTGACTTTTTAAACATTCTTTTTTTCTTCCAGGAAACAGAAAAAAACGGAATTACCTCAACGACAGTTATTGTTGTTTCAGCTGTTGTGACAATTTTTCTATTAGCAAAATATGACAATCAACATTTCATGAACAAACAAATTTACATCGTCTCAACAAAGCATCTTTACTGAGCAGAACCAAAAAACTATTGTTGAGAGAACTCAAAAGTCTTACTGCATCAAGTTGCCTTATTTTTTTACGTTTTCTCAACAATTTATTTTTTACAGTGCATAATTGTCCTTTTACAGAATAAAAGCTTAACTAGAATATGGACCTTAATCAGAAAATGAAGTACATTGAGGCTGGATGTGTAACTTAAAGGAATATTTCACCCAAAAATGAGAACTCTGTTATATTGTACTCACCTTTATACTTACCCGAGGTTTCTCCAAACTTGCATGACTTTCTTTCTTTCTTCTGTGGAACACACAAAAAACTTTAGATTATTATATGTTCTTTAAAACATCTTCCTTGTGTTCCACAGAAGAGAGAAAGTCATACAGGTTTGGAATGACACGCGGGCAAGTAAATGATGACAGGACTTTTATTTTTGGGTCCTTTCATGCTGTGCTTTTCCCTGTGTGTGTGTGTGCAGTTATTGTACCAAATACCCTTGTCCAAGTACATGAGAAGATGGTTTAATAGGCCTACATCATTACCTCTCCTGCACCTCAGCTCCAAAGGTCAACAACTCTCAGCTCAGCCAATACCTCTCTTTTATCTCAAGAGAATTGCAGTTTTGATGTGCATGCTAAAACATAAAATATCTTCAGCTGTTTGTTCTCTGCCCCCGCGCTTCCTTCCTCTTTCAAGATCTGCCCTCTCACACGTCCACACTTTCAGATGAACCGTTCTGTTGAAGACTTTCTAAAAGATGAACGAGG
Organism: Onychostoma macrolepis; assembly: GCF_012432095.1. Classification (NCBI taxonomy): domain Eukaryota; kingdom Metazoa; phylum Chordata; class Actinopteri; order Cypriniformes; family Cyprinidae; genus Onychostoma; species Onychostoma macrolepis. Next base: position 35,304,101 of record NC_081155.1, read on the forward strand.
TCATCCTGTTCACCTTCAAAATCTAGAGCAAGGAACGGAGGTGTGAGTCCATTGTCATCCATTTGCTGCATCCAACAATCCAACTCTTTGTTTGTCTGGCACCTATTTTAGACCATAAATTCAGCCCAAAGTCATGAGGGACATGACGTGCCTCTTTGTAAACTGCGAAGGGATTATGGGAAGTACTTTGAGTCCCTGACTCATGCCACTTCAAACCACAGGATGGAAATGGACCTTGTTTGCTCGTTATATTAGCGTATGAAATATTTGCCCCCATATCTGTAATGACTAATACTCTTGCCCCTCAGACATCAACAACAGAGAACTCAGAAGTGGAGCACCACTCTGCTCACAGCTAAAGTGTGGCGGGAAAGAAACAGCAGTCTCCTAATTTGAACTTTAAGATTTAGATAAAAGCACGGAGCTTTTAATGAACGTTCCCCAGATAAACAACCCAGCACGTCTCAAGGTTTTTAAACAGCACGCTGTTAAAACTGCAAAAGCATACGATTGTTGTGGAAAACAGCCCCCTGAAGGAGGAGGGAAGGGGGGCAGGCTGTAAGACGACCATCTGTCCCAGTCCTATAAACGTAAAGCTGTAAAACACGTTGGCCATCTATCAAATTGAAGATGATCCATTTGTTTAATTCTCTTTCTTGCTTGTTTCTTTTTCCTTTTTACGCTTGAAATTTTAAAATGCTGCGTGACTAAAGACGCTCTGCAGGCACATTCTAGGCAGAACTTTTAACCTTTCTGAAAATGTGGTTATGGTCCAACAGCACATTTATCACATACTTTTCTCTCTCTTTAAATCAACTTTTCTTTTAAAACAGGACTTATGTAAATGTAAATGTAAATTAAGCACATTTCACTGCATTTGTTTGCAAGTCCTCTTCCCCTTGAATGCATAAACACACCAGTGGTGAAGTAGAACTGTGGCTTGCCAAGCTACAAGATTAAAGGGGAAGTTCTTAAAAAAAAACAAAAAACATTTCTGTCATCATGTCATTCCAAATCTGATTAAAAACAATGGTGAAGAAACTCATTGGTGTAGAATTTTCACTCCAAAATTGCTTGTAAATTGCTGTTTTGCTTGTAAGTTGTATGAAACTTGAAATTTTGAAGTAAAAAACAAACAAACAAGTATTTGCTCTGATAATCTTTTTCTTTTCATCTTTTAAAAATCATTTTTTCACATTGCATGAACATTCCCTGTTTCCCATGTTTTTACAAATAATGATAAACACAAAATTTCAATTAGGGTGGCTGTATATATTTATGTTCAAACCAGTATTTTATAGTATTATTTGTATATCTAACTATATTAAAATAATATTTTGAATGAGGCTTTTTTTTTTTTACTTATAGTGTTAATTTCCATTTTTAATTTAATTCATGTTTTATTTTTAATAACTGTAGTAGTTAAACTTTGCCAAAGTGCCAAAGTTTGCTAAAGTTTTAAGTTTAAGATCTAATATTTATATTTTATTATATGCTATATTATATTATACAGAAACATCCTAGTGTAAAACACTGTACTGTAGGCTACACCGTACAGGGAGTAAAAAATGTCCGAGCAAATTGATTCTCAAGAATGAATCAGACTTTCCAGTGCTACACATAGGGTGATTGTTTGATAGCTTTTTGTTGCACTATATTGCAGCTTGTTGCCATAAACAACTTGTTACTGTAAAAGCTACACTACTTCAAAGCAGATGTCACACAACTAAACAATGAAGTTAGTTGCATCACAACTTTTAGTTAGTTTCTAAACACTGCAGACAGTGCCTGATGCCAGTCTTCAGAGAGAGATGATTTAAGGACGAAGGAGCAGCTGGCAGAGAGATTTGATTTGATTTGATGCCACCTCTGCTTTTTATCAGCTATTTTTTCCGTTTCTCATTCACAACACATCCCTCTTTTATTTCCCTGGAGCCTGAACTTGTTGCAGAAAGTGAGATTTCAGAGAGGAAAAAAGGGAAAGCGTCTACTCCCTACTTTCTTTTAATTCTGCCCCCAATGCGTCAAAATGGCTCTCGAATTACTCTGTCTGAATCTAAACCCCATCTCTCGGATCTTAATAAGCATCCAAATGCTTTTCTAATCCGTTTCCGTTTCGCAGAGCTGACTAGGCCTTCCTCTAAATCTCCATGTGTAAATAAAATGTTTTAACAGGGTCTTATGAGATACCTCCTAATCATTTCTGGCAAATGATTTATAAAAATAAAACTGTAAACACCTCCAGACTTATTTTGATGTAATTTAGATGTTACACAGAAAACTTGTCTGACATTCATGGGTATATGTGATAATGTATAAACCAGGATCAGAGGATTAGGGATAACCTTTATGTCAGTGTGTGTGTGTCTGTGTGTGGCTTGGCAGCTCATACACACACACACTTTGAAGTTTTAATATCAGTCTCTGTGTAAACAGCACATTTTTGTTGACATTATATTTGCAGTCGTGTGGAGAGTATGATTTGTTAGACTTAAGTCGGGAACATTTCCTAGACTAAACCTCTTGAAGATCAACCAAGTTTGTCAATAAAGTCTGAGTGGCACAGAACGACCTGCATCTTATTCACTAACCATTTGTTCACCCCAAAATTAAAATTTTTCCATCATTTACTCACCCTCATGGTGTTCCAAACCTGTATAAGTTTCTTTATGTTGAACAAAAATATTTTCAAGAATTTTGAAGAACCAAACAGTTGTTGTTCCCCATTGGCTTTCATAGTAGGGAAATAAATACTATGGAAGTCAATGGGGACCATCAACTGTTTGATTCAGCATTCTTCAAAATATATCATTTTATGTTCAATATAAGAAAGAAACCCAAACAGGTTTGGAACACCATGAGGGTGAGTAAATGATGACTTTTTATTTTTATCTTTGAGTGAACTATGGACAATGAGTATTTAACACTTTAAATGAAGTCATTTTCATTTCAAACACAATTTCAATGCAGTTATTTAAAAGGGAAATACATATTCCTAAATAATAATAAAAACAACAACAACAACAACACACACACACACACACACACACACACACACACACACACACACACACACAAGTTAATGTACAGTATTTATAATTACAATTAATTAAGCTGTAAATTAAACAAGAATGGATGAATTAATTAATTAGTGAATGAATGAGTGAATGGATGGATGATGAATTAATGAATCGCAATTCTCTCTTTCTCTCTCTCTGTCATCTAAATCTGTCTAATAAATGATGATGATGATGATGATGGTGATATAATAATAATAATAATAATAATAAAACTTTTACATAACCAAGTCAAAAACATAGTACATTGTACAGGGAGTTGAATTGTTATATATATATATATATAAATAATAAACAGGGGTGCCATGAAGAGTTTTAAGGGGGGTATGCAAGACAGAAATTTGGGCCCCCTTCTTCCAGATGATTTTTTTTTCTTTTAACGCTTTATAAGAAATTGAAAGAAACAGAATAATAATAATCTGTTAATATTTATATTATTTCAAGTAACATTGAAATATTTTATTTCAAGTAGCCTAACTTTGTTGTAAAAAAAACAAAACAATAATTGTATTTGACCCGTTTTCTTGTATTATAATAAATACGCTTAAACAACAACAAAATTATATACCAAATTAAAGATGTTTTGGGTTTTTAGATTTGTAGGTGTTCAAGTACGGAGATTAAATAATCAAATGCAAAATAACATTGCATATTCATATAGGCTATAGATTAATCATAAGTTATTCAGTCAAGAGCAGTGAGTTCGTTTCGACAGTGGTGTCACAGTTCGGTAGCCTATGATTTTGATACAGAAAAAAGAAAAAGAATTCCAGAGAAATTTCCTTGTTTTTACCATTTTAATTTTTTTTTTTATTTATTTATTAAAATTAACATCATAAATTATTATTATTATTATTTTTTATTATTATTACTTTGAACTATGCAGTGTGCCGGACAACAGTCACATCTCAGATCAGCTGCAGGAGTCGGATTTCATTTATTACGTGAGGAGAGTGAGTCGAGCTGACAAGTGAGGTGAGAAAGACAAGGAGTCACTTCAAAGATTTTACATATCAGTAATTCTTTGGTCACTGGCTAAACATGACAGAAAGTTGCAGAAGGGAGTCAGGGAGAGGCAGTGGTGGTGTTTTACGGTGTATTACAGTGACAGCTCTACAAGCTAAACATAAGGGGTCGTACTGTATTTAAAAACTTTGCTCTGTTTCTCCTCATCTTCGTCATCCTTATAGCCTGCTCGCGAATTTGCTGGCTTTCGTGGCACATCAGCTTATAAATGAAAGAGTAAACGCGTAAAATAGTTTGGGTAAACCATTAAAATTCAGTGGCCTCCATGTTTACTTCCTTATGACAGCACGCTTCATGCCGTCTTGTTGTTCTTTTGCTCTTGTGGGTCAGTTCAAGAATGTCATTCATTCACAATGAAATTTAGTTATGTTTAACCCATTTCTGCCCAAATTTTTCTGAATGGTTTCATGCATATAGTCGTGTTAATAGTGTCCTATGTGAACATGTTCTGCATTTATTTTCCACAGGTTTTTGTTTTTCTTTCTTGAAAATCGTATTTGAATGGGCTAATACGTTGTATGCACCCCTTCAATGTCAAATTTGAATAGGAGGAGAACATTTGGCTTCTAACTCAAAATAACTGCTTTCAACAGATCAGTCTTTATTCATGAACAAATTTATTATGTATAAAAGTTGAAGAACATTTGATACAAACCCAAAAAAGCTGCATGTAGCTTATAATCTCTTGAATATGAATACACAACAATCAACACATCCATTTGTCTTAAAGTGGTGGAACATAGTGCAGAACAAATTGCAGCCATTAAGTTGCCCCAACAGGGCATTGTGTATAAAAAAGTTAAATTAAAATAAATATATAAAAATACATAAATATGTACAGTGCCCTCCAATAATATTGGCACCCTTGGTAAATATAAGCAAAGGCGGCTGTGAAAATAAATCTGCATTGTTTATCCTTTTGATTTTTCATTCAAAATATTCACAAAATTCTAACCTCTCACTGAAGTAAAACAACTGAAAGTGTGTGTGTGTGGGGGTATCATTGTGAAATAAATGCTTTCTCTAGTTCATGTTGGCCACAATTATTGACACCCACTTATTGCAACGTCTTTTTCCCAAGATAACAGCTCTGAGTTTTCTCCTATAATGCCTGAAGAGTTTGGAGGACACCTGAAACGAGATCAGAGACCATTCCTTCATACAGAATCTCTCCAGATCCTTCAGATTCACGGCTCCATGTTGGTGCTTCTTCTCTTCAGTTCACCCCACTCATTTTCTATAGGGTTCAGGTCAGATTACTGGGACGGCCATGGCAGAAGCTTCATTTTGTGCTCAGTGACACATTTTTGTGTTGATTTTGATGTTTGTTTTGGATTATTGTCCTGATGGAAGATCCAACCACGGCCCATTATAAGATTTCTTGAGTAAAATATCTCTGAAGTATATTCCCATTCATATTTAAATTTTTTTAGCACACCCGGGTGACTAGGAGCATGACATTGTCCAGCCACGACTTATTATAAGGATTATAAATGCCAACTGAAAAAAAAAAAAAAAAAAAAAAAAATTCTAAACCTGACTGACCTCATATTTCTAGGGGTGCCAATAATTGTGGCCAACATGCATTGGAGAAAAAAACATTTATTTCATCATGAGATTTTCTCCCCACTTTCAATTGTTTTACTTAAATAATTTTTGTGAAATCTTTGAATGAAAGATCAAAAGCATAAACGATGGAGATTTATTTTCACAACCGCCTTTGCTCAAATTTACCAAGGGTGCCAATATTAGTAGAGGGCACTGTACATTTTCTGAAGAAAATGAGTGGTGCTTGCCGTGGGAAAACTCGGCACTAGGCACTAATAGTAACTCTAATCGTGTTAGCATCATGTTAACAACATGCTAACAACATGTTAATTGTGTTAGCATTATGCTAACAACATGTTAACACAAGTAAATGTTAAAACAAAATTAGCATGATTAGCATGTTGCTAGCATGATGTTAACATGTTTTAAACGGGCTGTTAATGTGATTTGCATGATGCTAGCAACATACTAACATGATTAACATGTTAGCATTAAGTTAGCATGTTGCTAGCATGATGCTAACAAGCTGTTTTTAACAAGAAAGTAACATGAGTAGCATGATGCTAGCAACAGTATACCCCCATTTCCCCATGATATATATGTACTTACAAGTCATTTGCCCACCGGCAACTATAGTTGCCGCTTGGACTTATGACTAAGTATACAAAAAACTATAGATCTCTTGTAAGATTTGTTTTGTTTGGATGATTCTAGAGACCTTCATGATTATGTAGAGGTATATATGGCAACAAAAAATACTTATTAGTAATATGAAAATTACCTTTCTTTGGGAGGTTTTGCCTTTTCCGTGCTTCCTGAAAATAGGAGTAGGAAGTTGACAGCCTCATGTGACAGGAAGGAAGTGAATACCTTTTTTTCCCCCCTTGAAATCCATTAATAACATCTAGAAAAATACTTACAAAAGGAAAATAACAACTATCAACTGCGGCAACTATAGTTACAATTTAATAATAAATTTAATAAAAAATATTATGAACAGCCAAACATAAAAAAACAACAAAAAAAAAATTGGCAAATTGGCAAGGTGTATCTGTCCTTTAAAGTGCTAGAAGACGCGTTCAAATAATTAAAAAAAAAAAAAATAACCAAAGTTGTAATTTGGGGCCCCCTAGCGGCCTGGGCCCATATGCCTGGCATATTCTTCATCTCCCCTAACGGCGCTAATATATATATATATTAACGTTTAAACTTCAAATACATTGCAATTAGAAATCTACTTCAACTTCAACTTTTCGTTAGTTAGTTTAGAATTTAGTTCATTTAGAATTTTGAGTGTAAAAAATAATTTTGTTTTTCCATCTTGTATTTAATTTAATTTCAGATTTATTTCAGTTAAAAACCTTTGTTTTATTATATTTGTTTTTAAGTTTAATCTGTTTTCAGCTAATACATTTTATTGTAACTTTATTTCAATTAACACAAATGTTTGTTTGTTTGTTTGTTTATTTTATTGTTAACAATAACAACACTGCAAACATTTAATTTTGACAGTAATGGATCCCGGTGCAAATACGCCAAAGCGTATTCAAAACTTCTCACCCTTTGATATTCCCTTCAGTTTGAACTTGGAGGAAACCCAAGAGTCTGAGATCTCCGTCCCTGTCCTTGCTGCTTTTTAGTCCAGTGGGAACTTCTCTGGCATGATTCACGAGGTGCGTCCTTGCCTTCCTCATCTGGTATTCACTACCTTATGATACCTCTCTGATCCAGTTCACACCTGCTGTCCACCAAAGCAACAGCTCAGTTCTTTATCGCGATGGGAGGGGAGAGTCCGCGAGAAGAGGAGAAGCGCGCAGATAAAGACGTGGAAGAGACAGAGGTTGTAAATCAAGGCTCCGTCCCTCACGACCTTGTCTGAGCACGCACCTGTTGTTGAGTGCATTGTCACACCTTTTATAGTGGTGGTGAGGAGAAGGGGGAAAAAATACTCCTGGAAAAATAAGAGCCGAGATGCCAGAGGTGGCAGCGAGAAGATTGAATTGCTAGCAGAGAGATCTGGACAGTGATAAAGGGAAAAGGAGCCGGACTGTTATAAAGCGAGAGGGAGAGAGAGAGAAAGACAGATGGAAGTGACAGGTGAGACAGTGAGGTCATTACTGTAGCCATCAGATTGTCTGGCAGCACATGTGTGGGTTTGTGTGTGCATGTTGCGATTGCTGATCTTGCCCTAGTACAACATGTTTTGCTCTTTTTGACAGCGTATTGTACCCTTTTGTTTGCTCTTGATCACTCAGCCCTGCGCTTGTCGCTGAAGTCATTCAATAAGACCCAATTGAAGTCTTTCCTCTGTCTCTCATTCTTTGATAGATGGGTCACTCACATAACAAACACATCCAATAACAAATTGAAGTCACACAGGCTTTGTTCACACTGCGCAAATCTGATTTGAGCTTTTTATCTGATCTTTAGGACTGCCTGTCCGCTCTGTTAGTTTGCAAGTGATGAAATTTGATGGTGTGTTTGTTTAGACAGCATAGTCAATATCCGGTGTATCTATACGCCGTTTGTTCAGACAGTATAGTCAATATTTGGGGTCTATACATTGGTTGCTGTGGAGTTGATGTAGGCATCACAATGTCAAGAGAATTTTATTGCAATTGAAAGAAGCTGTCAGACAAAATGACCTCTGCTCATCAGTGTATCATGAAACGTTGAACGCATGAGGCATTGTGTATTGTGTCTAAACATATACATATATACACAGTGGGGCAAACAAGTATTTAGTCAGCCACCAATTGTTCAAGTTCTCCCACTTAAAAAGATGAGAGAGGCCTGTAATTTTCATCATAGGTATACCTCAACTATGAGAGACAAAATGAGAAAAAAAAAAATCCAGAAAATCACATTGTAGGATTTTTAAAGAATTAATTGGTAAATTCCTTGGTAAAATAAGTATTTGGTCACCTACAAACAAGCAAGATTTCTGGCTCTCACAGACCTGTAACTTCTTCTTTAAGAGGCTCCTCTGTCCTCCACTCGTTACCTGTATTAATGGCATCTGTTTGAACTCGTTATCAGTATAAAAGACACCTGTCCACAACCTCAAACAGTCCAACTCCAAACTCCATCATGGCCAAGACCAAAGACCTGTCAAAGGACACCAGAAACAAAATTGTAGACCTGCACCAGGCTGGGAAGACTGAATCTGCAATAGGTAAGCAGCTTGGTGTGAAGAAATCAACTGTGCAAGCAATTATTAGAAAATGGAAGACATACGAGACCACTGATAATCTCCCACGATCTGGGGCTCCACGCAAGATCTCACCCCGTGGGGTCAAAATGATCACAAGAACTGTGAGCAAAAATCCAAGAACCACACGGGGGGACCTAGTGAATGACCTGCAGAGAGCTGGGACCAAAGTAACAAAGGCTACCATCAGTAACACACTGGGCCGCCAGGGACTCAAATCCTGCAGTGCCAGACGTGTCCCCCTGCTTAAGCCAGTACATGTCCGGGCCCGTCTGAAGTTTGCTAGAGAGCATTTGGATGATCCAGAAGAGGATTGGGAGAATGTCTTATGGTCAGATGAAACCAAAATAGAACTTTTTGGTAAAAACTCAACTTGTCGTGTCTGGAGGAGAAAGAATGCTGAGTTGCATCCAAAGAACACCATACCTACTGTGAAGCATGGGGGTGGAAACATCATGCTTTGGGGCTGTTTTTCTGCAAAGGGACCAGGACGACTGATCCGTGTAAACGAAAGAATGAATGGGGCCATGTATCGTGAGATTTTGGTGAAAACCTCCTTCCATCAGCAAGGGCATTGAAGATGAAACGTGGCTGGGTCTTTCAGCATGACAATGATCCCAAACACACCGCCGAACGCGAAGGGTGGCTTCGTGAAGCATTTCAAGGTCCTGGGTGGCCTAGCCAGTCTCAGATCTCAACCCCATCGGAAATCTTTGGAGGAGTTGAAAGTCCGTGTTGCCCAGCGACAGCCCCAAAACATTACTGCTCTAGAGGAGATCTGCATGGAGGAATGGGCCAAAATACCAGCAACAGTGTGTGAAAACCTTGTGAAGACTTACAGAAAATGTTTGACCTCTGTCATTGCCAACAAAGGGTATATAACAAAGTATTGAGATTAAATTTTGTTATTGATCAAATACTTATTTTCCACCATAATTTGCAAATAAATTCTTTAAAAATCCTACAATGTGATTTTCTGGATTTTTTTTTCTTCTCATTTTGTCTCTCATAGTTGAGGTATACCTATGATGAAAATTACAGGCCTCTCTCATCTTTTTAAGTGGGAGAACTTGCACAATTGGTGGCTGACTTTTTTAAAATACTTTTTTGCCCCACTGTATATATATCTATATACTGTCAGGAAAATAAGTATTTGAACACCCTGCTATTTTGCAAGTTCTCCCACTTAGAAATCATGGAGGGGTCTGAAATTGTCATCGTAGGTGCATGTCTACTTTGAGAGACATAATCTAAAAAAAAAAATCCAGAAATCACAATGTATGATCTTTTAACTATTTATTTGTATGATACAGCTGCAAATAAGTATTTGAACACCTGATAAAATCAATGTTAATATTTGGTACAGTAGCCTTTGTTTGCAATTACAGAGGTCAAACGTTTCCTGTAGGTTTTCACCAGGTTTGCACACACTGCAGGAGGGATTTTGGCCCACTCCTCCACACAGATCTTCTCTAGATCAGTCAGGTTTCTGGCCTGTCGCTGAGAAACACAGAGTTTGAGCTCCTCAAAGATTCTCTATTGGGTTTAGGTCTGGAGACTGGCTAGGCCACGCCAGAACCTTGATATGCTTCTTACAGAGCCACTCCTTGGTTATCCTGGCTGTGTGCTTCGGGTAATTGTCATGTTGGAAGACCCAGCCTCGACCCATCTTCAATGCTCTAACTGAGGGAAGGAGGTTGTTCCCCAAAATCTCGCAATACATGGCCCCGGTCATCCTCTCCTTAATACAGTGCAGTCGCCCTGTCCCATGTGCAGAAAAACACCCCAAAGCATGATGCTACCACCCCATGCTTCACAGTAGGGATGGTGTTCTTGGGATGGTACTCATCATTCTTCTTCCTCCAAACACGTTTAGTGGAATTATGACCAAAAGTTCTATTTTGGTCTCATCTGACCACATGACTTTCTCCCATGACTCCTCTGGATCATCCAAATGGTCATTGGCAAACTTAAGTCGGGCCTGGACATGTGCTGGTTTAAGCAGGGGAACCTTCCGTGCCATGCATGATTTCAAACCATGACGTCTTAGTGTATTACCAACAGTAACCTTGGAAGCGGTGGTCCCAGCTCTTTTCAGGTCATTGACCAGCTCCTCCAGTGTAGTTCTGGGCTGATTTCTCACCTTTCTTAGGATCATTGAGACCCCACGAGGTGAGATCTTGCATGGAGCCCCAGTCCGAGGGAGATTGACAGTCATGTTTAGCTTCTTCCATTTTCTAATGATTGCTCCAACAGTGGACCTTTTTCACCAAGCTGCTTGGCAATTTCCCGTAGCCCTTTCCAGCCTTGTGGAGGTGTACAATTTTGTCTCTAGTGTCTTTGGACAGCTCTTTGGTCTTGGCCATGTTAGTAGTTGGATTCTTACTGATTGTATGGGGTGGACAGGTGTCTTTATGCAGCTAATGACCTCAAACAGGTGCATCTAATTTAGGATAATAAATGGAGTGGAGGTGGACATTTTAAAGGCAGACTAACAGGTCTTTGAGGGTCAGAATTGTAGCTGATAGACAGGTGTTCAAATACTTATTTGCAGCTGTATCATACAAATAAATAGTTAAAAAATCATACATTGTGATTTCTGGATTTTTTTTTTAGATTATGTCTCTCACAGTGGACATGCACCTCGATGACAATTTCAGACCCCTCCATGATTTCTAAGTGGGAGAACTTGCAAAATAGCAGGGTGTTCAAATACTTATTTTCTTCACTGTATATATATATATATATATATATGTATATAACACACACACACACATATTCAAAAGTTTGGGGCCCTATTTATTTTGATCACTCTTTTTATTCATATTTTTATTCAGCAAAGATGCATTAAATAAAAATAACAGTGAACAGAAAATATTTCCAAAAAAAAAAAAAGATTACGGTTTCCACAAATACATTAAGCAGCACAACTGTTTGTTTGGAATATATAATTGATAATAATTAGAATTGTTTCTTGAGTGCCAAATTATAGTATTATACTGATTTCCGAAAGATCATGTGACACTGAAGACAGGTTTTCCATCACAGGAATAAATTGCATTTTAAATATGTTAAAATATAAAACTGTTATTTTAAATTGCAATAATATTTCACAATATTAATGTATTTTTGATTACATAAATGCAACTTTGGTAAAAAAGACACTTCTTATGTAAAAAAATAATGACGATAATTTAAAAATAATTCTTAGCAACCCAACACTTTTTAATGGTAGTGTATATACAGGACAATATAGGTTTAGTTTAATTTATGCAACTTTTTTGTACAACTTTTTATACAACAACAAAAAGTTTCAATTAGTCACTGCACATCTTCATGTGCCACTAAATAGCCAGAAATCATGTTTGCCTAGGGAGCGCTGCTTAAACATTTTCTGTTAAGATCAGTATTTAGTGGTACTTTAATGAGAATTTATGGAGAGCCTGGAGGCAGCAAAGGTGGTAGAATGCCTTTTTAAAGTGATGAATATCACCAAAAAGTGCTTTAAATATTTAAATATTAGCAGAAAAAGGCATTCTGTTTTATGCGCAATGAACAGATTGAGCCCCAAAAATGACTAAATAATCATTGACCTCCACGAAAGTCATTGTATGTTTGACACGCTGTCATAGAACAGTCTTTTGTTTTCTCTGTTAGTCACAAGTACAATTCTGAAAAGCCTCCAGTTGAATGTTCCAACTAATCAATGCAAATAGCTTTCTTCCCTTTGTTAAGAAATAAGCAGTCTTGATGTCTCAAACAGATCAATGCCAATATGTCAATCATTTTGCTTCTGTGTTTCTCTTAATTAGCATATTTGATTCAAACAGACCTTCTGACAGCCTGGGAGAGGCAAATAACTATATAACACTGCCAAAAGGCTTTCTAATACAACAGCTGAGAGTAGCCATCAGTGTGGAAAGAGAGGACGGAAAGCTTAAGATTTTGCTGAACTGGACTCAAAAGCAAGAACGGTGGCACAAATAGTGGTAAAAGATCAGGCAAAAAATGACTTGCATACAATTGTCACCTCCCAAACTCCACCTATAATATTGACTTGGCTGAAGAGTTAATAGTGGACAGTAAAAAGGGACTGAAAAAAAAAAAAAAAAGAGGAAAACTCTGGCTATTCAAATTCTTCCTGATAAATCTTTGAAGGAACTGGGCGTATCGATTGCTCAGTAAAGAAGAGAGAGGTTTTATGATTTTATCTTACATTTTTGGCTTCCCCTTTGGCAGAGCTACCTATCAGTATATTACTAGCTTCCACTGCAGTTTTAACAAGCAAAGTTGAGGAACAAGAATATGGCCTGGTCTGACTTTAACTGCACAGGAACCATGACATATTTCTGTAATATTTGTGTGCTCCTGATTATCTGACCAAAGGAAGCTACAGTATGGTTGCCATGTATTTCCCCTCATCTACAGATTTTACCTATTTTAACAATGACTGCTGCATACCAGTGAAAAGTTTGGAACAATTAAGACATTTAGTGTCTCTTTGGCTTACCAATACAGCATTTATTTGATAAAAAATATAATAATAACAGTAATGTTATAATTTAAAGGGGACATATCATGAAAATCAGACTTTTTTTTCTGTGTTTAAGTGCTATAATTGTGTCCCTGGTGCGTGCGTCCACCAACCCAGCAAATGTGAAAAAGAACAACCCAGTAACTTTGCTTTGGTAAGCCTTTCTCTGCAAGCATGACGTGGAAACGGGATCTTATTATAATATTACCATCCCTTAATCTGCATGTTTCCACCCACAGCACTGCCATTTTGTTTACCTTCACAAACATAGGGCCAGATTTACTAACAGCTTGTACCAGCGCAAACCGTCTTTTGGCGTTAAAATAGTACTGTCAGGATTTACTAAAGATGCGCAGTGAAGAATTAGCGCTGAAAAGGCGTGGACACAGTCATTTTTGTTCCTGACCTTATTGAATATGCATTTGGAGGAGTTTGACTTTCAGACGCAAAATTTATTGGAGGAGAATATTAAAATGAATCACACAACGTGATTTACTAACATTTGCGCTCGCCAAATTACTGGTATTTGCGCCATTATTTAACGCCCCAAAAAGCATGTCTTAAGGCAGGTGGTAATTTGCACTGCTCTTGGTAGATTGCGCTGGTCATTATGGAAATGATCTGGCTGTGTCTGTGTTCTTTAATGTGCGCATTGTCAGTAAATCACATGCAGAATTTTCCCCTCCAATCGGTGCTTTTATAGAATTGCACTATAATGTGCCCTGTTTAGTAAATCTGGCCCATAACCGACTGTTTTTGTAACTCATGTGTGTCAACATAAATTTGTGTGTATTTGACAGTTTAAGCACAATAAGACATGGAAGAAAACTTGGTTTAGTACTCACACACACACACACACACACACACACAAAGAGTTCAGAAGCAAAAGCCTCGAAGTGCTGTCTGAAATTTTCTCAAGCTCCTGTGCTTATGTTCAGTTATTTCACTTTAATGCCAATGAAAATAACCTATTCATAGTCATTAAAGTGAAATTACTGAACCTCCACATACTGTAGGAGCCTGATAAAAATGCTCATTTTAGAAGAACATTTCAAATGGCACTTAGAGGCTTTTGCATCTGAACTCTTCATATATATATATATATATATATATATATATATATATATATATATATATATATATATATATATATATATATATATATATACATATACATATACATATATATATATATATATATATATATATATACATACATACATACATACATATATATATACATATACATATATATATATATATATATATATATATATATATATATATATATATATATATATATATATATATATATATATATATATATATATATATGTGTGTAGTGGTATGCAGAAGTTTTAGAACCCTTGCAGAATCTGTGAATAATTTTAACAAAATAAGAGAGATCATACCAAATGCATGTTATTTTTTTTATTTAGTACATGTTTAGTACCACATGACAAAAAAACAAAAACAAACAAACAAACAAAAAAAACTTGCTGAAATTATTCAAATAACCCCCTTCAAAAGTTTGGGAACCCATGGAAAAAAATGATATTTCAACAAAATAAAATCTTCATCCTGTTCAAAAGTTTTCACCCCCCAGCTCTTAATGCATTGTGTTTCCTTCTGGAGTATCAGTGAATGTTTGAACATTTTTAATAGTTGTGTTTGAGTCCCTCAGTTGTCCTCAGTGTGAAAAGATGGATCTCAAAATCATACAATCACTGCTGGAAAGGGTTCAAATATGCAAAAGATGCTGGAAAACTGAAGAACCTGCAGGACATGGAGGATTTTTTTGAAGAACAGTGCTCAGTTTAACTGTTCAGAACAAACAAGGGACTCATGAATAACCATCACAAACAAACAAACAAAAACAAAACAAACAAAAATAACAGTCATAGTCACATTTTCACAGATTCTGCAAGGGGTTCCCAAACCTTTGCATGCCACTGTACATGCATATATATCGGTATATTGTTTGTCTTATTGAATATTTAAAATCCCGTCATCAAACATTAAAAGACATCAATTTGTTAGAATAACCCCTATAGTCTGTTAGACAGTGAAGAAAGAGAGAGTCTTACACTCTAATGGGTCTGTCCTCACTTTCATAAAGAGTGAAACCCCCAATGTTACAAACCATTCGACTACGCCAACACTTTTCCTTCACCTGCTATTCCCCCTTTTCTGAGTCTGCTGCCTTCTCGGTTAACAGTGGACCCGTGGTAATGTCGAGCATCAGCAGAATCTCTTAAAGAGGGTGAAATGAAGACGAGAGGGCCTCTGTTGACTTCAGCAAGATCAGCCAATTAGAGTAGGCTCAGGTGCTGAGAGCAGTCATGTGTGTGCATCTGGCCAAATCTGGACACGAGAGGGATTGCACAGGTTGCACTGACCTGGACTTACTTTCGTTTCTGTATGGTTAAAAGTATGATTTAGCATGACATGACTTGAGTATTTTCTCATTTGATCTGGCTTATTTTACTGCTGCATAGTTCCTGACACCCACATTATTTGATTTTAAGTAGTCTTAGAAATAATCACACTAGTGCATAGACATTTGAAATGCTTAAAGAACAATGTATTAGATAAATTAAACTAGAACAATTACTTAATAACACCCTAGAAGGAGAGAATACAGACATTAAAATGTTCCACACAAAGTCACCCTCACCACTTGAGGACTTACCACATGCAGAATTTAGTGTGTGACCCATGTGGAGTGTTACGCAAACTCATAGGAGAATAACATGTTGGTCCTTCACAGTCACATGCTGCTTAACGAGCCGCGTAAAAGAGTTTTTCATCCCAAAAGGGATGCTGGCAAAAGCATTTTGTGATACAAATGTAGTGTGAGACTGGAAATTTAAAACCATTTTTGATTTGAAAGAGCTGTCATTCATTTCTTCCATTTTCTGTTGGATCAACTCAAGGTGAGCTCCAACTGTTTTAAATTATACTATTTCTAGTCACAGTGTCTAAAACAAACAATAATGGAATTAAAACCTTTTATTTCAATCTACTAACAACAAGAAAAAAGCAGTAGAGTCTAATTGGATAAGTCACATTCAAAGCCAAATTAACGTAGTGCACAAATTCTATAATAAAATCACGAGTTGCTTGGCGACCATAAATAGCCAACAGTCAGGCTAATGAACTATACTACCACTATATTACCTGATGATGAAGATAAAGATAAAGACTCACCCTCAGCCCATCCAAGATCTAAATGAGTTGGTTTCTTCATCTGTTTCTTCAACAGTTTTGTAGAAATTTAGCATTACATAACCAATGTATCCTCTGCAGTGAATGGGTGCCATCAGAATGAGAATTTGCTTCAGGCCAAAATATGAGTTCATAATCCATAATAATGCTTCATACAGTGAAAAAGTCTATCCTCTGTTGTCCTCTCACATCAACAATCATATTTGTTAAGAATTTTTTTTTTTTCGTTCTTGCTTGTAAGCAATGCTTGATATGTGCATACAGTATTTATTTTCTGATTCAGACAAGACAAGTTTTGAACTGCAGAAAGCAATATTATGGATAGAGGAGTTATATTTTAGCTGGAAGCAATGGTTTGAAGGTAAAAACTGATTAAAAACATGCAGCTTTTTGCTTCACAAGACGTTAATTGGTGGACTAGAGTTTTGTGGATTATTGTGGGAGTTTTATTGAAGTCTCAATCTGACAGCACCCATTCACTGCAGAGGATCTATTGCTGGGCAAGTCATGTTAAATAAATGAGTAAACTTTCATTTTTGGTGAACTATTCCTTTAAGCAACTCCTAACCTTCTGAATTTTGCCTGCTAGATCACTCACTAAAGTTATTTTACACCATGTTGCTATTATGTAATTCAATTCAAATTTTAATGAAATTGTTTACTGAGAAATGAACATTCTGTCATCATGTAATCACATTCATGTTATTCCAGAAAGACTGCTACTATTTGCTTCTCACGACACTGAAAGTGTATACTAACCACAGGGCTGTCAAGCTCCAAATTCTAACATAGACGTAGTTAAAAAAACAAACAAAACAAAAAAAAAAAAACCTGTGTGCTTATTTCAAGACTAAAAGATGATGTAGAGTCAGGTTTAACATTTATGTTTTAAGATACTATTTTTGCTTTGGTTATTTATTTACTTAATACCCATACAGCATGTATTACATTTATGGCATCTGGGAAAGTCTTGTTTTAATGTTTGTGTATCTAAATTTGGGAGATGTTTGTTTGCTTGCCATGCTTTAAAATTGGAATCCTACACATCTACGACAGGAATATGTATATTATTATTAATATACTTTTTTTTTTTTTCTTAGAATTTAGATGCCCATACACCTGCATGCTCCATTAGATCGGGCTCTGTATATTCAACAGGAACAAGGCACTTTGTTTTAAATATGAGGCTTGTTTATGGTGAAGTCCATGAGGGTGAGGGATTATTTTAATCCTAAAACATACTTTACGATCAGAGGCTCACTCAATTACTGCTTACCGGCCTCTGTTTAATAGGCTACAGTCAGAGGGACAAATAAGATGCTGACTAATTCTTTAACTGGACAAATGTGTATGTTGTTTAGAGATGCACAATTAATTTAAAAAAATAAAAAAAATAAAAAATGTGATTACTATTACGGTGGCTGTGATCAACTAATCAGGAAAATTAGTGATTACAGCATTCCATTTTGTCAAAATGTTTTATTTACAGGAAGGTTTTTTTTTTTTTTTGGCAAGTGGATGACCATTGTAACCAATTACAGACTCCACTCTGTGTATGAATACAATGGCAAATCAGAGCCAGTTAAATTAATCAGTAATGACAAGTGCATGTTTTATGTTCTGACCTAGATATTTCACTTGTAACTAGGCACAGTTTAGCATGTCTAAATTATTGTTTATTTTAATAGTTTTGTTCTTTCTTTATTAATATTATTATTATTATTATTTTGTTTCTTTGGCTCAGCCTGTTACAGATTGAGCTGGAAAGTAATTGACGGATCTGAGCAGGCCATTCTAAGTGTTTTTACTTTTGGGGTAATCAAACCCATGAATGGCATACCCTTGAATGCACCACATGAAAATTAAAAATGCTTTCCAAATATGTCCTCTCCCTTCTAAAAAATGGTTTAGTCTGATGGTTATTAATTATTTCAGTTCAGTCAGCTACAAAAAGGAGAGGAACCCAGTAAAATCATAGTTTCCACCCCAGCTAGTGAACAGAACCAATCGAGAGCAGTTGAAGTTAGAAGTAAAGTTACAGTGGGGGGAGTAAGGCCAGGAAAGTTGCGTAATCAGTCTATCAAAACATTCTTTTGCAAGACAGGTTAGTGCACTGTAGGCATGTCATTGTGATTGGATGACGTACACCTGGTCATTTCGCTGCTTGATTTACTGCTGCCTGCACACTCATGACGGTAGCTTACATCTCATTATACCGGCGCCCACTGGCCAAGTAATTACGCGCTCAAAGTCTCTCTCTTTCTGTGCTATAATGTAGTTTGTTATATTGTATAATACACAGAGAAATGCATGTCACATGGATTGTTGCTGATGTGATAGTCTATATTTAAGATAACAACAACAACAACAAAAATGCGAATACAACTCACTACACTGATGGATATATTTTTTAGCTTTATTTAATAGTAGTAGCACATTATATTCATAAAAAATGAAGACAATGAGAAATTTAAGTGGAAATACAAGAAATACATTTATATTGCTTGTTATATTACTGGTAGGTTTATTTAATTATTTTTATTAATTTATTGTCTTTTGTTGTTATCTCATTAGTTTGCACCGAATCATTGATTGATTACTTAAAACAATGTTTCAAGTTATTAACATTTTGATGTGATCTTTTTTTTATCAACTTTGTATAGCCTATATAGTTATATAAAATAAGCAAAACAACATTTATATTGCTTTTGCTGTTGTCCAATAAACACCCAGGATATTCCTACAAGATATGTTAAAACCTTAAGAGCTTAAGAGCCTTTTCATCAGGAAAACATCGGTTATATACAAACTTTGGATAAATCTTTTAAAAAGCAGTTTTTACATAAACATCTTAAAGACATCTTCTAATATGATAGGAATCATCTTAGAGATGTTTTTGCAGATAAGCACATCATGCAGATGTAAACGCAGACATCAAATTGACGTCTCCGTGATGTGTGTTATCAGGGAACCATTATTTGTATGTATGTATTTATTTGTTATTTCATTAAAGACAGAAAAAAAAAAAAACCTTGGCACCAGATGTGGGCTTCCATGCCCATATCTTATACTGTATGATTTGAGTAGACGGCAGTGGGAGCCCACATCAATATTTTTATCAGGGGCCTATTATTTCCTAGCTATGGCCTTGTCTACAACCAAATTAACTCCTGAAAAATGCAGGTACTGACAACTGTATTTACAAAAATTCTTTGCAGTTTGTGCTGAACCAAACTGAACAACTAGTTGTTAGTGAAGTATTTAAGTGTATCAAAGTCGTGTCTCTCTTCTGTCTTTGCAGTGCAAGAAATTACAAGAAACGAGGTATATCTTCAGTGTTGCCAGATCTTCCTATGAAAAAAGCAACTTAACAAACAAGCCCATAATAATCTTAAATGTAAATGCTTCATCTTTAAAATAAGCCATCTGCCTAAATAGTGCAACATTTTATTCTAGCTTTTTTTTAATCAAACCTTTTTTGTAACAAAAACCCCAAAACAAAACAAAACAAAAAAACAAACAAACACCCAAACAGCTGAGAAAATCGCATTTTTGGTCAAAGATATGCAAACTACACATTTACATATTTGTTTTTGCATTGTTTAATGATTATAAGTGCCCATGTAAATGCACTCAGTGCTAGTTCTGTTTATTTAATGGAATTGGAACATTCTAATATCGTTGTGCTGTTCACTTTTGCTGTATAATGTATTCAAATTTTGATAACAGTTTTATTTTCATGCTGCTAAGAGGGCCACTATAAAGATGACCATTAAGGCACTGTCTTTAAAAAAAAATACTGTTTATTCACTAATATATAAAAAAGGGAATAAATTAATTCCAGAACATTTCTCAAGTTGTTTTGGCTGTGTAGCCTACAGAAAGTACATCGGATGCACTTGCCCATCATATATTAACACGAATAACGACACATAGATTATCAAGGAAAATAATTATGTTTTTTGTCATAACTGTGCAGCCCTACTGCAGATCATCAACCAGGCATTAATTATACTAGCAAAGATAAACACAGAGAGCTAGTCTCTCTGCATGTTGCTGGTGTGTGCATTCGGCCTCTTGACCCTGCTGTCTGGATCAGCTGTTTTTAAATGACTGTATGAGCCTCGCACATCGATAGGAGCGATTATGGTGCATCGGCCCCATGCATCAGCTCCACTGCTCTCCCACACTCCAGCCTTCCTGCAAATCAGCTGCTGGGATAATTCAATATGCTTCATACAACATTAGCTTTTACTCAGGCCCAGTCGTCTCATTCTTTTATGTCGCCTCTCTCCATCTCTATCTATCTACCTCTCTCTCCGTCTGTGTAATTCTATCTCTGTCCAGCTCTCTTGCTCTCTCGGGCTTGAGTTGTTTGTTAGTGCTGTGTTGGTGTATGTAATGGAGCTTAATTGGTGTCTGTAGAGAGTGAGAGAGACCAGCAGCTGCCCATATTGTTTTCTCGGAGGAGCTATGAATAGGCCTGTCATGGCTACAGAGCTACGGCACAGGATGCACTGACTGGATCTGGCTTTTTCGCGTGGGTGTGTAAGTGTGTGTTTGGGAGTGAGTGTTACCGCAGGACATGGGACGGGCAACACCTCTGAGGTTCAAGGCTGGCAGATGATGTGGTGCATTCTCGGTTGTGTATGTAAGTGAGAAATAAGGAGAGTTGGTGTATATTACTGACTGTTTATTATGGCATACTGTTTGTAGTGTTGACCAAGTCTGTTTTCACAGTGGTATTAATTTTGATTCTGATTCATTCTGATTCTGATGAAAGGAATGAACTCATCAAGTGAGCAACCCAAGTGTGAAGACCATTCGTGTTTTAAGGTGCGATTGTTGTTCATTCTGATTGCTGCACTCTGTGCCCTGTCATTCAAAATTGTAATAAATTAAATCATACAGCAAACGACCACATAAAAATCCACACTTGCAGCCAATTTCAACTTTGACAACTTTAAGCAAACGTTGCTACTCTTAGGTGGTTGAAAACTTTAAGGAGTTTCAACAAGAGCAGAGGCTTTTTTTATTGTGATTTATTATTTAATAGTAGTAGTAGTATTTTTAACTTTTTTTAAACATCCTCTGAGCTTTTGAGAATTCACAGCCTACTGCAGTACTTTTAAAAAGTTCAGTATTTATTCATTTAAATAAATAAATGAATTTACCAAATGTTTTACATTTATTGCTATTTCTCCTTTACTAAAATGAGATATAATCAGATTAATTTCTAATTATAAAATATTACAAATTTTATAAGATTTGTGGAAACTATAGATATATTATAAAATGCATTCTGACATTTTGACACACACACACACACACACACACACACACACACACACACACACACACACACACACAAACACAAATAATTTAATTGCTTTAGACCTGAAATATCAAGCCAAGTGTCATTTGCAAATATACTAGATCTAGATATTTGCTTTTATTAACTAATATTTATATATTAATTTATTTATGCTTTATTTCATTTATTCAACTGATTTCAGTATTAGGTACCAATAAAAACACTGACCTTTTTTATTATTATATTATATTATTATATTAATACTTGAAACCTAAGAAACCTTTTTTGTGAAAATGTTTTCTTGAAAAGTGTTTGTGCTATATGTGTTTTAAATAAATGCCGATCGATTTGTTATTTCTTTTATAAGTGTGTCTTCAGTGTCTGGGCCACAGTATATTTTTTCGTCTGCTTTGTGCTACGTCACACAGCATTTATGCTTTCAGTGTGGACAGTCAAATTGCTAGTCGTAATTTGTTAGTCGGTGTAGCAGCAACTTCCCAAAAGACTTTTTAAACACCCAGCACTTGTCAATGAAAACAAAATACAAGGACAAAGCGCCCTGTCCCTCTCCGCCTCCCTCTCCTGTACAGTCAAGGTTGTATTTTATTGCCTACCTGAATGGCGGCTATGTAATCTCCTCATGCTTTGAGTGTCGCCCGGACCTTCACCCTTCAACACACAGTAAATTCCTTCTATACTGATGTGGTATGACTTTGGGACCTCTACAATATCCTGTTAATACAATGTTTACATCCCCCCACTTTCTTCTCTATAAATAATGTAAACATCCCCTATGTGAAGATATCCAGCAAAGTTAGGCATTCATAAGTGGTCAAATATTAAAAATATTATAAAAACTTCTCATCGTTAGATTGGTGACATTTGGTTCATTTGTGAGGCTCAAGCTGTCGGTGGGTTGATGAGATGACACCAGAGGTGTGATACATCAGGGCATGCATGGACACTGATGGTATTTAGAAGATTTCTCTGCTAGATGCTCTTTTACAAATCTGCCACGAATAGACAGAGAAGACATGGATGCCATATTGCTGTGTCTCATGCAGCGACAAAGGTCAAACACTCTGTACATAGACACTGTGAGGGACGTTTCTTGAGTCTTGAGGGAGAAGTGACATGGAAACCTTTTGCTCTTTACAATGTGATATTAGAGTTGTTGTTTTTTTTCTTTTCTTTCTTTTTTTTTTTTTGTACACTAACAAATGAGCTTTCTGGAAGAACCACTAGAAAAAGAATACAGACCTGCAGTAAAGAATCTTAAATGAATAGTTTACCCAGAAACACAAACTGCCATCATTAACTTAGTCTTGTGTTGTTCCAAACCTGTATGACTTTTTTTTTTCTGTGGATTGTCAAAGAAAAAGCATACAGTTTTGGAATGACATGAGGGTGAGTAAATGACGACAGGACTTTCATTTAGGGTTGTACTGTACCTTTAATCTGAGCTTTCTCCGTGACATCCCACCTAAAAAGGATATTGCAGGTCACTGGTCAGATCTCCTACTCAGATGTTGCACCCAAACACTATGGTGTTGATACCTTGTGAGACTCTCTTCTCTTCTGCCAGCCTTAAACAGTTAAAAAATAGGGGGGAAAACATGTCTGATCCTGATTTGTTGGGCCAGTGATGTGCAAACACCATGACGATATTGTCAGAAAGCCCAGTAACCCAAGCTATATGGAGTGTTGTGGAAAAAAGGGGGATAAGAGTTGTTTTGTGGAAGCTTGGAGCCAATTATGAGCCAAAGACTGTGACTCCCCTGAGAGTACTCCAGGCTTGACAAGGAAAGAACAACAATTATTCCCTGTCTCACTGTTCATAGCGGCTGTTTAGAGGCAGACTGCTGCTGCTTGGGCTAGCCTTTCAGTGCTGAAATCTTTGAAATATGCTTAGCCATTTTTATGTTCTGTAGCTTTTGTAAGGCTTTATATTTACAAAATGCGTTTGGCAGACACTTTATTTATCCTAAGCAACAACAGTATAGTGCAATGTTGGTATTGGCTGAATATCACTGGCATTGCTAGTGCTACGTTTTACCAGTTGAGTTATTCAAATCTGAAGTGACCTTGTTCTGTCTGATACGTTTATTTCAACACAGTTTTACAGATAGATTGATACTATTCAATGTAAAGCATGTCTGAAACCTTCATAACATGGATGATTTGGCAGAGTATTGTAATAGCTCATTGCACACAGTGAGATGGAGAGTTTTATGGCTGCTTGCAGGTGACATTGTATCATATCTTTTGACATAAAGTCCAGTTTGAACCAGCATAACAGAAAAAATACTCATTCACATTCACATGTGTTAATGCGAAACCTGGGCCAACCTGGAAGTTAGCGTCACACTGGTTCCCTCTACAAAAGTCTAAATGGTTTTTACCATTGATACCATTACCATTGGATTTTGGGAGGTCTGAGTCACTCTTAAAAGTGTTATAAGTGATTTTTAATGTAAATATTAAACAAAAAAAATTGTCCTGAGGAATCATAATTGTGTTTGTGTCAGTCCTAGGCTCTGTGAAAACAAGAGACACTAGAGTAAACCGAATCATTTTATTTCTTTCGCTGGGTATTAAAACAAATTTCAAGCACCTGATTCGGTTCTGATTTTGATTCCGTTTGACTTGATTCTGATCCATTTGGATATATTCCAGATACTGTATAATGTTTATCTTGCTAGCATGTGAATGTTATTCTCTCTCAGCTAATGCTGTAACTTATAAAGGGCTGTATTTCAGGCGAAATTGAAACTGATAACTCATCTTGTTGAACTGTTCATTACAAGAACCTGCTAATAAGAGTAATTTGTTGTACGTTAAATGTTTGTTCTTGCATGCAGTCCAAAAGCACAATAGGAAGACATTTTTTAATCAGAAAATTGATATTTTACTCTGTGTCTTTTGAAGGCCAGGGTTTTGTAGTGAGTGGATGTGGTTAAAAGCATGGAATTCAGTCTGGCAGAAGCCTTTAAGACTTAAATATGTGGAATCTGGTTATAATTTATTACAACAAAGATCACAGAAACACTGAAAACTCGATCTTGGATGGCAGAGAGGCTTCATATCACCCAAGGAAGTTGCTGAGAGGGCACAGGGCTCTCTGTGTCTTTTCTGGGCATTATTATCTTTGATAACCCCATAAAAGCTTTTATGAAGCCTGTAAACAAGTCACACATAAACCTGCGCTCAGCGCCTCAAGAATCAGCTATCAGATCGGGTTGTAGACGATCCGCCAAGTTCATTTCACCAAAGGACAGATAGCGAGTAGCCTAGCGCTGGCCCTGAATGTCTGGAGGCCTCCGGGGAAAAAAAGCAATATATTATGTATATAAATCTGGATTTGTTTTTTCTTCAACCAGAGTGTCACA
This sequence comes from Onychostoma macrolepis, assembly GCF_012432095.1. Taxonomy (NCBI): domain Eukaryota; kingdom Metazoa; phylum Chordata; class Actinopteri; order Cypriniformes; family Cyprinidae; genus Onychostoma; species Onychostoma macrolepis. The sequence goes on from NC_081155.1 coordinate 35,329,428, forward strand.
TCAGATTTGTCAGCCGCAACCCTGCATCTGATCTGGTATTGTCTCCTGATCTCCCAGTGCTATCGCTGTCTGTTCAATGAAGCTTGCTTTGTTTTCTTTCATTTCGTCTGTCACCTCTTTTCTGCCCTTAGTGTTGTTGTGCTGTTGATGAGGTGTTTTAGAGCAGGCTTTGCTGAATGAGGTGGTGATGTTGTTTTCCTCCTACTCCCCCCTTATCTTCCCCTTCCTGCTCACAGTGTACTATTGTTACCACAACATCACTTATGAATATTTATTACACGACTCTATGGAATACTTGTTTTTGGTTGGTTGGGTTCTGTGGTCAAATATTCGTTGCAAAATGACTGCTAAACTCCTGCACTGTGATTTTCGTGTCTTTTTCCCCTCAAACCCGGAAATAAGTTCAATTTCAATCAGCATTTTATGTAGCCATGTAATAAGTGGGATAATGTAAATACAAGATTACCCTGTCAAGGTATAGTATAGTAATTTGTTTCCGGATAAGTACAAATCGGCATCTGTGGTTGCAGAAAATGTTCAAAAGCTGTCACTGGGGTGCTGCCTTTTTAAAAGGTACACTTTTAAACCTTATTTACCACTAAAGACTGCATATAAAAGGTGCGTATTACCTTAATGGTACATACCACCCCAAAGACAGCTTTTGTACTTTTTTTCTGAGAGATGGCCTGAAAAAACAAACAAACAAGCATATATTTCATGGTAATATACAAACCTATTGAAGTACACAAATCTGTTTTGTACCTTTATAATACACTAGCAACCACCCAAATAAACACAGGTGGTAATGAGAAAGCCACATGTAGAATCAAAGCTCATCACAAGTATATATTGCATATTGCAGTCTGGAGACATATTCACTACTGGGAGACACAAAGTTGCAATTATGTAAAAAGCCATATTGTAAGATATAAGTACTGCATTTAATTATGAGAGGTTAAAATAGCAATTGTGAGGCATAAAATCACAATTATCTTTTTATTTGTTGTATTCTGAGGTAGAAATGGGCTTCCAGAGACTGTACATTATCCTCAGCATATTATATAATAAAGTTAATGCAGGGTGAGAAAAATGTAAAAAAAAAAAATTGAAAAAATTGAAAAAGTAATGAACTGGGTTTAGCCAAGGCCTCTGCTCTCCAGGTGAAAAATCCTTCAACAGAATGATAAGATGAAGGACTGCGATATCTGGCTGTGAGAACGAGGGAGACAGTGAGAGAGAGTCCAAGACATTTCAACACCACATTGTGCTGTGAAACAGGGAAAGAGCCAGTTCGATCTACTTAAAAGCTGGAGATACTTATCTAACATCACTGTTGGCTGTTAATTCTTAAATTCCCCTAATTGAGGCTGTTTTTAGGCCCGAAGCTGGCATGGGAAAGAAAACATCTTCATATCCTAACTCTCCTCTCTGGAGGTAATTGGCAGAGACTGGCTTCACTCATATGCAGAAGGGAAACTGCCTGTTGGGGCAGGGCCATAATGACCACCTCGGCTCTCATGATTTGCAGTGTTAGGTAATGGCCTGTGAGGAATCGCAGTTCTCCGTAACAGTGTTGAGACTTCATTAGAGGATGTAATCCTCTGCCTTTAACCCCTCCTGACCTTTACAGCATCACCTGACTGAATCCACGTACCACTGAGACGGATGTTTCACAAGATGAATACGCAGCCATTTTTAGCATCATTACACATCCACCGATTCTTAACGAAATATTTAAAGCTGTAAACCTCAAATGAGAACAATTAACGGAGACTGTTTGATTACTTATATTACTTAATGAGGACCCATGCAAAGGTCTTCTTTTCTGAGGTCTGATGTTAAAAATGAAAACGTAGCACTTTAGCACAAAAAAGACTAAAAATAGGCTTTTGGATGAAAAAAAATTTAAAAATTGTGACTCGTGCAAAACAAGCCACACCGATGCTACTGTAAGGTGTTGTGGGTGGTTCCAGAGACAGTTTAAGGAGGAGGAAACGGACCACTCACATGAAAATGAAGAAAAACGAGAGAAAGCGTAACGTTTATTATGGCAGCTGCAGAAAGAAAGTCCCGTCTTTCAGTTAAAAGAGCCAATTGCATTTTTTATAGAAGTACATTAGCTGGAACAACCTGACGAATACAGATTTGAACTAAAGAGGCATAATTTATGTTGCTATTCATCACGCACTTTGAAGATTTCAGTCTTTCCCTTTTTAAGTAAATAAAAGCTGTATGCCTATTACTTACATACAGTACAAAGAAAATAGATGCCCAGAGGCATTTCCAAGATGGTCACCGAGTGAACTAATTTGCCTTTAAGGGACTTTGGTTGTTGTTCTGAGTGTTTTTTAGTATGTTACTCTGTGGTTGCTATAGAGTGTTTTTGTGATTGCCAGGTTTTTAGGTGATATTCTAGCCCAGAAATATTGCTCAAGTCTCTCCTTCAGTGCTATTTATCCAATCTTGCAATACAAATAGTGCAAGTAGTGTAGAATGTTTGTAGTGCTCAACAGTACAGAGGTATAAAGGCAACAAGGCACATCCAAATCCAATGATTGTGTCACAACCTGTCTGCTGAGATACCTTAATCGGATTGATTTTGCTGGCTTTTTATATCCCACTAACTTGTGCATTCATTTCTGTTATAGTTGAGATAAATAAAATAGAGATGGCGACTGAAAGTTAAGTTTGGTGGTCAGTTGGTGTGTAATTTTATATTTTTAACCAACGTTTTCCACTTTTGATGTCATTTCTAGTGAGAAGGTAATTGAATTATTGAAGTAATTGAATATTTGCTTGATTACCACCAAGCCTTTCTCTATTTTGTTGTAGATCACTATTATATTGTCTCAAAAACCTGTTCAATCAGTTTAGCAAAGTTATTGCCTGATAAGACAGCGAGATTTCGGACACAGCCCATGTGCTTATAACATAATTTCACTCAACTAGAAATATAGTTTCCATATAGTAAAACAACTTTATACCCTTCAACAATTCATGCACAAAGCCTAATACATTATGTATAAATACACAGTGTATAGTACATAATTTGCTACTCAACTTAAAGGTTAGTTCATCAAAATTAAACTTCTGTCATCATTTACTTCCTCCCTGCCCCCCATTTTTTTATATGCCAGGTGAACATTCTAAATCTAGTCACTTAGAAAAGCGATAACACACCTCTTGAACAAGGTATCTTTAATTTTATTTTATTCATAGCAAGAACTATGAGAAACAAGTAAAATTTCTAATTGAAATTAAAAGCAATAATAATGCTACCTTAGCAAGTCAGTGATGAAAGTTTCCTAATTTGCAAAAAGTAATTTATGCATACTGATTTCCAGGTTATTGTACTTACTACACATACTACATACATAAACGTATATAATTTTTCTGATTGGTGTGCATGTACAGTAGAGTACACAAGACTCTGAATGCAACCTGTATGGGCTTCTGAAACCGTTTCTATGGTAACCCACCTCCCCTTTGGTTCTTTAGCATTTGGATTGTGTTTGTCTTCGGATGTCAAAGTGACATTGAAGTTCATTAATCTTTCCTACAGTTGACACAGACAAACACACACACACACACACACATACACACAAACATTCTCCTTGTGATTCCTCCCCTTGCTCTTTGCTATAATGGGGTTGCAGGTATTATTGCTCTGTCTAAAGATTTCATGAAAGCATGAGCAATAAGCTGCAGTGGGGTTTTCCCAACAGAAAACCCCACTGCACAAATACGCACTGATTCATTTTAGGAAAGCTTAACATATCACAGTACTATAAAAAGGCCTTCCTGTAGCTCATAAAGTCTTGGATAGCATTGCGAACGAATCAATAATCTATAAAGTCAGTTCAATGAGACATAATTGCTACTAACTGCTCGTTTTCTGGAAGAAAGAAAGAAAGAAAGAAAGGGTTTATGGAGAGAGGGATGTTGACTTTGGAGCCTGCATTTCTGACAAATCCATCAAATCCACTGGCGCCAGTATTTGTGGTTGCCAGTTACTAAGTATGAAATAATTCATATTTAACAAGGAATTGACACTCTCAAGCTCTTTAAGACCGACATTGTGTCTTTGTATCAAAATCAATACAAACATATCACAATGATAACAAAAGGTCAAATATCGATCAGTGTTTTTAGTGTGCCGCAGGCTATTAACACTAACGCTGTATACCAGCGATTGAGCATGTTTACATACATCACACCTCAATATTGATCATAGAGCGGTGTGTCAGAGGAGTTAATAATACACGTGTTTGAACACGTGATTGTTTTCATCTAGGAATAGTTTAAGAATGTTTAATGATGTACATTTACATTGATGGAGCTAAAAAAGTGGTTTTATTTCACATTTACTTTAAAGATGTAACAGTTATGTGCCATACTATGGAGGCATGTGCCACCTTAAAATAAAGTGAAGAAATCAGTTTAATTAAAAATATATACACAAAATTATTTATTTAATGTTTAAATATGTAGATAATTTTAACAGTCAAATTTATTCATTCGTTTATTTATACATTAATTTTTTTGTTCACTGATTTCCTAATTTTTTTATGTTTAAGTGGTGTTCCTATTCCTCCATACCATACTGCTCACTTATCCCTCCCCATAATTGGACACTTTCAATAGCAGAATATATTAATCATGGATGCCAAATTTTTTTTCTGCAACACCTTGGTTTTCTGACAAAATTATAAACGTTAAGTGACTATTGTTACAACAAAATATGTCAATGGGGAAAACTATTTAGATTTTTCTGACCCCATTGGCATTTTTTTCTTTCTTTTTGTTTTAAGTATTAAAAAAATTAACATTTCTGAAGTCATTTTGCATGTTAAGTAAATGTATCTTATTTAGAGGTCGACCGATTCATCGGTTGATTGCCACAACTATCGGTTATCGGCAAAAATCCATGCCGATAGTTTTCCGGTTTGCAACCGTTGCCGGAATGGCTGAGAAGGGTCCGCTGGCACTATACAGTACAAGAGCGGCCTCTAGAGGCGGAAATCACTGACAGCACGTGTTGTTTATTGTGACACGTGACACTGCGCGCTGCACAGAGCGGGAAACTCCAGACGCGCATTTAAATGCAGCCGACAGAAAAGCCTGCCGCGGAACAGAGCGCCATTCACATAGTTTTCTATTAAATTACATTATATTTGTCCCAAATCGTTGTGAATGTATATAATGACTTCACCCTAGGCTATAAATTATGTATTGTGCATTTTTCAGCAAAACGTTTGTCTTTCTGTGGCTCTAATAAAGTCTGTATGCTTCATATAGAGAGCTGTAATACAGATCGCGCGTTCTCTTTCCACTTGCTCTGTTTTTTTAAACACCGAACTTCAAACTCATTTATGCTACATTGTTCATTCTTGAAGCAAACTTATGTCCGTTTGGTGATTTAAATAAATTGTTTTAGACCGCCACTTGAATTGAACGCAAAGCGCCTGGTGTGTGTGTGTGTGTGTGTGATACCTCTGAGTTCTCCTAGACTCAGCGCTGCGCGACTAACTTGTTTTTTTTTTTTTTTGATTAGATAATTATCAAGTGTTAAAAAATAAAAGCAAATAAAGTGTGTGAGTACACATAAAATATCCATATGTATGTAATTTTAATGCTATGGCCTTGTGTAGATATTTAAACATGGCCATCTTTAAGCATGACTGTTGAAATTAAATGGTAACATTTAACAATAAAAGTCCATTCGTAGCATTAATGAAAACTGTAGAAGTATTGTTCCTTGTTAGAGTGTTTTCATTTCAACATTCACTATTAGCTACTAATAGGCTATATTTTTACATTTTAAAGTTTCTTCTTTTAACATTAGCAAATTATGAAATAACTTTAATGATCAATATAGTAAATAATATTAATATTTTTATTCATTTACAAAGTATGGTTCAGTACTGTTGCTGCTTTTTTTTTTTTTTTTAAATAGTAAAGCACTAGCTTGCTTTCAGTCTCCATTTTGAAAACTATCGGTTGATTAATCGGTATCGGCCAGTGTGGTCCAACCTAGCTATCGGTATCGGTAAAATCCACTATCGGTCGACCTCTAATCTTATTTAAGAATGTTAGATATTTATTGTGGAAAACAAGAGAAATAAATGAGGTAGGCTATTTAGTAGAGAATATAAAATATGTCATGTATCATAGTGCAATCTGTATGTAACATGTGCATCGCGTGTATCTTCTTTTATACCCAGATCGTTACATCCAGACAGGAAATGATACAATCCTAAACACTATGCCAAGTGCTGATTCCATAGACTGTGCTTTGGCCCACAGCTCAAGCTTGCGTGTTTGCATCTGTGCTCACATTGTGTATGGTCTGTAGGTCTGTTTGCTCTTCACATGTTGCCAAATAGTCAGCTAGACATTAGGAACACAGCCTGGTGGTGCTTCCAAATCCTAGTGGACCAGATGGGTACAAAGCACGACAACCAGACCAGCTTCAAGCTGCAGTCATGTCACAGCGTGAGATGTCAGTAGAAAGCCGACGATTGGTCAGATCGGCAGGGGGAGCAGGTTCCTGGGGAGCTAGAGTGGTTAGAGATTTATGAAGGTGGACCAATGTGACCCCATAGGGACGCCTACTCAATCCACACTCATTAAATCAAGTGCTCAACTTGAATCAGGGTATTTGCACAGTCTTGCCGTATCAGAAATGCACATACCAAGGATTACTCAGGAGTGTTTGGATAGATGAGTAACCTTCTGATTTTTCAGGCTGTATTGTTTCTTGTTTTTGCCTTCCACATTCTCCTTTCGTCTCAGTATTGTTTATAGCTCATTCTTTCCTTGAGACTCTGACATTTTTAATGTTTTAAATCTGGATGTGTGCAGGTTTGGAAAGTAAGAAAAACTTTGAAGCACTCAGCGGTTGCAACCTTCTCATCCTCACCCCATGATGTTAAATAATTCATTCTCGCCATTTTATTGTGCTTTGACCTTAGTCACAACCCTTAGTTTTGCAGAATGATAGGTTATTGTAATTTTGCTCAGTTCACCTTCTTTTTGTTGGTTAAAACAATGTTTCATCAAAATTCCCCTGAGATGGCTGCTTATTGCTGGATGATAATGAAGAGCTGCACAGCTTTAAAGGGATAGTTCACCCAAAAATGAAAATTAGCCAAAGATTTACTCACCCTCAGGTCATCCTAGGCGTGTCTGACATTCCTCTTTTAGATGAACACATTCGGAGTTATATTCAACATTGTCTTGTCTGTTCCAATCTGTATAATTGCAGTGAATGGTGCCCCTGTTTCTGATTCCGAAAAAAAGTACCCATCCATCGCAAAACTGCTCCACACGGCTCGCATGGATCTTATGGGTCATTCCTGTTATGCAGTACTTTATGAACTCTGTGACATTTAAAAAATTAATATACTTGCGTTTTGTTTCTGCAAAAGGGTGTACAACACTGTCCAAAAAAATATGCTCTGGTCGAGCCTAGACACTTGAAATGTTAATTATAACTTGACTATTTACACAGTGGTATGAAAATTAACATTGCTAAAAGGATGGAAATAAAGCTAAATTAGCTTCAGATTAGCGAGGGATTGAGAATGATCTTACGTGAGGGTGTCAACTTTTTTTTTAAATAATGTTTTGAAATGAATTGATATTATCATACTTATCTCCATATTTTTGTAACACAGAATGCAGTGTTTTACAGTGAGACCTAAAATAAAAGATAAAACTCCCCAGAGATTGGAAAATCCATCGCTAATACTTACTGAAATTCATGGTGTTGTTTGTCCAACAGAAATGATGTCACTTCCTAAAGGGTGATGTCATTAAGGAAATGGCTTTTGTTAAATGTTAAATGAATTTGCAAAAGACTGACGGGATGGAAATTTATATTGAAGACAACAATGAGAGGGGAAAAAAAGCTGATTGCAATGAAACAATTGATATTAATATTCTGGCAAACTATAATCCAAACCAAATTAGTGTTTTATTTCATATGTTCAAAAGTTGTATACTATTTTGATTAGCATAGCATAATAGCAAAGCACAAGGTATTCTACAACATTAGACAATAAATACACTACAACAAAGTCTTTAATTATTAATATTAATATATATTTTTTAAAGTTATGAAGCTAATATAACACTTGGAATATAGTGCATAAATCGTATGGATTATTTTTTGATTATTTGTTTAATCCATCATTCTCCAGTCTATTGAATTACATTCTAATTCTTTAAAATCCTTTTTTCCACTCCATGGAAGAAAGTCAAACAGTTTTGGAATGGCATGATGGTGAGTAAAATGACAAATGACAAAATTTTTATTTTGGGCTAAACTATTCCTTTAAGTTTCAAATAAGATTAGTTTCTATTCTTAGTTTCTCTGCTTGAGGGTGAAGCTTGGTAAACACACACACACATCTGCACACACAATTGCATCTTTGTCATAATCACTCTGACTGAATGCCACAATCCTGAATGTCATCTCTGTCATAATCACTCTCGTTTGGTCAGCTACACATACATATGGTTGTCACCGGTGGTATGGTTGCTCCCTGACATGTTTTGCCCATGTTACAGATAAGGACATCAGCTCAGAGCTGTCTATCTTCATCTCTGCTTCTCTGTCTCTATCTGTCCTATCATGTACGCTGATCTGCTGTCCACAGGGCAGGCTGTACATGCTGCCCACATTTCACTGCAACTGTGCAGCCTCAACAGCCTCAAGACATCTCTATTGCCAGGGTATCTGCAATGTTGCATAACTTCACACACATCTCCAGGGCAATTAAGGTTGCTTGCACGCTTGGGCCCATTTAGGAAATTTCTTAAATGGCTCTTTGGGACTATAGAAGTGTAAAAAAAAAAAAAAAAAAAAAAGTTAAAACATTAAGGTATGGAAATTAAATCTGCATTTTTTTTTTCCTCCAGATTTTGTAGTTGTGAGGCCTTGTGTAGGAGGAAAGTTAGGAAGGGAGAGACGAGAGATGATGAAAGAAACCGACAGGGAAAATCTCGACTGCACAGTAATTACTACTCAGATTATTTTATGTTACGCGTATTTTGGTGTTATGTTTGGTGTTATGTTATGCGACTTGTTTAATTATTGCTGACAGTTAGCTGGCTGATTCATCTCTCACTCTATCTGTCTTTTCATTCGCTCACTCTTGTTCTCTGTCTCACTATTTGTCCTCCCTCTAGCGAGAGAGAAAGAGCGAGTATATTCTTCCTCTCTGTGCATCTGTCTGTTTCACTTGCTAACACAATTGCGTAATTACCACTTTCGCAGGCAGCTCGTTTGGCTGTGTGCTGAGTCACGGCAGCGACTCACAATTCATATCATTTAGTTCATAGCGCACATATTTCAACTCTCTTTCTGTGAAAAATATTCAGTTTAATACTTTTCAACATAGCTGAAATATGAACCGTTAAAAAGAACAACATAAAATGAGGATTATCTTAAAATCTTTCAAATTTCTAGCAGGGCTGTCAATTTACCATGTTCATTTAGTGTGATTAATTATAACAAACGCTTGAAAAGATTAACGCAATTAATCATGCTACTAAACCACATTTACTGAGAACAAGCAGCCTAAAATGAGTAAAGGGTTGTTTATTAACTGGACTACCCTAAAAAGTGTGTGATTTGAAGTACACTATCGCTGTTGTCAGATTTTATTATTTGTATTATGTTATGAGATATTGAAACATAATTTTTACAAACTGTTTTGGAGATTCTGTTTTTACCCATTCAAGTAGTTAGGAGCTATACTTGTATGACTGGAAACAGGCTAATAATTTATGAAATGAAAAAAAAAAAAGATGATTTGATATATTGTCACATATTTGCAGCTCCCATGATAACTGTAGACAGCTTCTCTTTTTTGCTTTTATTCAATTTGATATTCAGAGGAGAGACATGAAACGATGGAGAGAAGTGATCGGAAAAAAGATCTGAGTCAGATTTAGAACTCAAGTCTCCGGAACATAAGAGGGAATTTGTTGAAACATATTCAAGTACTAGGTCAATAATAATAATAATAATATTAATAATAATACATTTTGGTTGCATCCAAATTTGCTTGTTTATATTAAACATTAACAGTATGTACTTAATTGGTGGTACATACTTTTGAGTGTGGTTATTGGATTTTGATTGTGGTTATGTCGATATTGGAAGAGAATTCCATAAATTAACACTAGAGATGCCATTTGACTCTTTCTGATTGTGCAAACATTTAAATAAATCAATTATCATAAAAAATATCATTACTTCACTTTAACATTAGCTCGATCTGCATGTAAAATCCACCAAATGCATATGATCTGGACACATTTGGCATACTAGTACTGTGACGCACAAATTTTAATCTTACATTGTATTTATAGTAGTAAAAAATGGGAATCATGGCAATATTAATCAGTATTTCAATACAGATCAATTCATGTGAGAAGCAAAGTTGTCTGAAAATAAAAATACTTATTGATTTTTTTTTCCTTAGCCCATTAACGAATATGCATTTTACACAATTTTGTTTTTGAGTAAATGTATCTTATTTTAAGGTTGTTATCTATTTATTAAAGTGATTACTTAACAAACTTTAACAAAATTGGTAAAGAAAATGATCATCTGCTTTGTGCCTTTGTGTCTGTCCTATACGGAGGTGAGTGCCGAGATTGTGTGTGAGAATCTGTCAACACCAAATCCCTGACAGCAGGAAGATACTGTTCCAGATAATATGCTCTAAGCTTTCAGATAATATTCCAGAAGCGACTATAGAAAACTAATTTAGTTTGACTTAAAGATAAGTTCGCCTGATGTTCTTATATGCTCTTATCTACATTGTTAGTATGCATGATTTATGTTTGGCTGAAGATCAGCTTCCGTGTGTTTCTGTTAATGGCAGATGGTTTTTCCAGAATCTGTACCCGAAGAGTTTCCCCCTGAAATACAGATATAATACAGATTCTTCGGAAATCATTCTCATATGATGATTTGGTGCTCAATAAAAATTTATTATAATTATCGATGCTGAAACAGTTGTGCTGCTTAATGTTTTTGTGGAAACATGATACTGTTTTAAAGATTCTTTAATGAGTAGAAAGTAGAAAAAAAAAAAGGCATTTATTTGGAACAGAAACGGTTGAACATTTAAATGGTATTGCTGTCACCTTTGATCAATTTAATATGGAGCCCCTAAGGAAACATGATGATGAGAAAATAATAATAATAATAATAATAATAATAAAGAAAATAAATAAACAAATAAAAGCATGAGTAATATATGCTCACTTGCAATAGAAATGCATTCCCCCAAGTAGTTTTTCCTCCCACCTCATTATTTCCATGCAAACAAAAGTTTCTTGGGGGAACACAAACGTTTTGTGAGAGAATGCAAAAACATTAAAATATAATTTTTCCTTCCACCCTTTTGTTTGCCATCACCATGTCCTTTCAAAGCTTCCATAATTGAAGGCATACTTGCTGAAATAAATGTTTCATCACAAATTGTCAGCCTTTAGTTAAGTTAAGTTTGCGCCAAAGCATGTGTTTGTTTCAAAATGCTCGAAATACTAACGTTTGATATAGTTCCAATTTTAAAACCACACATTTTCAGTGTGACTTTGGACCTTTGAACCACAGTATATATTGGAGTCGCTGTAAATGCTACCATGCATTTATGGTCTTTCTGTTGACAAGGAAATTGGGTTGTTTTTGTTCTGTGTGCATTCTTGACCTATGAATTTTCAGGAACCGTTCCTCAGACATCTTTGTGTTGGATTTGTATCTATCACACTTTCCTCTATAGTTTAAAACCAGACTCATTTCCCCAGCAGATGGTACCTTTCTGTTCTTCATCCTGTCCAGTGAAATATAAGCATTTGATATGCCTGACAGGCTCACTCGGCCCCTAAAGGCTGGATATTGAATATCCCCTGACTTTACCAGAGACTAGAGTGGATCACCCAATGCTGTAAAAGACGCAAACACCAGAAGTTGTTTCAAGAACGAACTCTAAAGCCTCTCTTTCTCTCACTTTTTGCAAAGTCTCTCTCTCTAAATCTCTTTCCAACAACAAAATAGGTCAGACTGAAGATTTGAAGATTGGTTCCAAATTTCACAACTTTTTTACTTTTCAAGCTAAACACATCAGCAAAAAAATAAATAAATAAATAAAAATAATAATAATACAAAAAATACATATTCGAACTGCATGATATACAAAGATGACCAGTCAATAACCAGTTATTAAAAAAAAAAAAAAAACTTCATCGTACAGGCAGTGCTTTTTCATAATTTTAAGAAGCTCCCTTTTTCTGATACCTTCTATATCTGAGTGGTATGAAACAGCACGCTGTGCACAGTGCCAGTGAACCAGAGCATGTGTTAATTAAAGGATTATCATACCAGCTGTGAATATCTCACATAGTTACATACTAGCGGATGCAGAAATTAACTTCAAATGTGTGTGTACATTTCTCTGATGCCATAGCGGGTAAATACTCGTAACGGAATGGATAAGAATCTCCACTGCGCTGTGAGAGGATCTTTATCATTTTAAATAGACTTGTGCTAGATCCCGTATGTCTATTGCTTTGTTTCAACTGGATTCTAACAAGTGGATTCTTCAGCTCAGGATGCAACAAGCCAATCCGCCTGGCAAGGAGGAAGTGACATTTCTTTGAAAATGTGTGGGAAAAAGGTATTGCCAAGGTGGTCTAATACTCTGTTAGTATTCCCATTCTCAATAGCAGTTGCTTGACTGGTGCATTAGTCAGTGAGGCCCAGTGTATCCTATTCCCCTTCACATACCCTAAAAATATCGCCTTCATATAAATGTAGCTGAAAACGTACTTAAAACTGCAGTCGATATGGTTTTACTCACTGTAATATTCCAGAATTGCCTAATAAATTAATCTGAGAAAGAGCATTTCTGCATTAATATTTCATATACATATTTGTATTGATTGCTGTGTCCAAATTCACTAACGCAATTACATGGAGTGCAATTTCCCCCTTTCAACTGAGGTCAAGTCACAACATTCAATTTTTGAAACGCTAGAAAACATGTCAATATGCAGCATTCAAGCGTGGATTTTACTGGGGTTCTCATTTATATATGTCTCTGGATTGTTATTAAAAGATGCAGAAACTCAATTTTCTTCAGAATGGTTACCCACTTAAACCCATATTCCTTTCATAATAAGGACTTGCATTCTTGCGTGCATGTTCAAAAGCTTTTCAAAACCTTTTTTTTTTTGTGCAGGGATAATTTGATTGCTTTGTGATTTTGAACAGTCACAATTGAATAATCTTTGGCTCTCCTCACTGTAGCCAGCAAAGGAAAGAACATAATCATATTCTACAGTTGCATCTAGCTTTGGCACTTGAAACTGAAAGATGCCAAAATACATTCATGCCAACAGAGACAAACGTTCTTATGTGTAATTCCAGTTTTACTGGTTTTGAGGAGTAGCTAAATGTTCTTGGCTGAACAAGCACAATTTCCTGAGTCTCGTCGCGTACGGTAATGCTGTAGCTTTTTCTGATGAGAGCTGCAAAGCTTTAATAGCCTAATATATACAAACTGATGGATTTAAAACACTTAACACTTTTTGATTATACAGAACATGTGCTTGTCATATTTTTCTTCTTCTGTAACAAGTATAAAATAACTATTATTATTATTATGCTGAAGCTTGCTGTGGATATGGGGCTGTAAAGCCTTGATTTCTATGGGGCTAATGTATACAAACAGATGGATTTAAAACACTTGACACCTTTTGATTATACAGAACATGTTTTTCCCCCTAAATTTTCTGTAACGTCATAGTAACAACAACAACAACAACAATAATAATAATAATTATTATTATTATCATTATTATTGGGAATACCATTAAAAAAATAAATAAACATTTGTCCATTATTAAACCACTCAACCACAGGTAAGAGTATATGCTTGCATGTATTAAATTATATTATGATGCTTTGCTTTATTCCACAGTTGCTTAGTTACTATTATTGCGGTTTGTTTCGTTGCAAAGTCAAAACTAATTTTGCATGCTCAAAGCCAAAAGAAAAATCACCAGGTGAAGGACTGGGCACAATTAATCCAAAAAAATAATAAATAAAAAAAATAGTCTCCACGCATTTAACGTTTAACTTTATTTTAAGGAAGAATAAAAAACATCAGACTTTTCTGACTAGATTTTATGCCGTGGTACCACTACTGATTTAAATAGTTACTGTCAGTCCTGATTCTAGCCTCCACTTAACCCAACATTCACTTTAAAGTGCTTAAGTGCTTATTAGTAATGTTGCTAAGAGTCAGATCTCCACCCCTAGAGCATCACTTTATTCTATCAGCCTCCATTCTATGTACTCTATTTGCCAAGTCCTAAGGGGAACTTAAGTGTCAACATGTTTTAAACACAAACACGCTTCAATGGAGAAACCAGCGTAGGTACACTTTTTTTGGCAGCATAATCAGCCAAGCACTTTATTTGTCTTGTTAGGTAGCTATTTAACAAGATATAACAAACGATGCATAACACTGTACTCTTAACATCCCAATAATCCCAACACTGTCTGTTTTGTGTTTGCGGCTAAGTCATCATGAGCTCAGTTATCCATTCGTGAAAATGTGAGGTAAGAACATGGTTTCTCATTTCATATTTGTACACACATACCAATCAGATTTCTGATATAAAATCGGGATCCACACACACAATTACGGCCTTCTACAATTCTGTAAGACGCATTAGCATTATCTAGGCAATATGTCCTTCATGTATTTGAAGATTACTTCAGGAATTCTTTTGTATTTCACTGCACATAATATGATTATATTATGTGTCATTTTCTATGTTACAATTGAAAAGTAAGGTGAAAAAGAATAGGCTTAGCTGCTTTTGTGCCTGTGAGGGTGACGGGACATTAACCTAATCTTGATTGCTCCGAACAAGCCATGCTTAGTGAAGTCAAATAATTGAATCGTCTGCTTAGAGATTTGTGAAATAATCAGACTTTTCCTTAGCTGCTCCTTCTGGAGCGGCATGAGGGGAAAAGACAGATGTGTCACGACTAATAGAAGATTGTTGATTAAACACAGCATGCGTGTTGAAGGAAGGAGGTATGTACGGGGTTGACAAACTCCTGTTTCTACTCAGGTTGTCACTCAAAGCTACAATTTTCTAACTTAGCTGACACTGCTAAGAAACATTATTCATTTACCATCTGCCATCATTTTCACACCACATATCCCATATTTCAACAGGGGTTTTAACTCAAATATAGTTTCCAAATTTCTGTATTGTGCAACCCAGGATCATTGGAAATACATGCCTGTGGTGACATTTCTGCAAAATGATAATTACGTTGCTTATTGCACCCATCTGATAGTGTCAACAAAAGCAAACATAAGATAAACTATGCTATTTTAGTCTTTCAGCACTTTTATCTTTTCAGTGGGCTCATACCTGAGCGTTCTGCATTGCAAGTGCAGTGTACCGTATGAGCTGCCGAGCAAGTTTATTATTCAAGAAAAGCCATACATATAGATCTGGTTATGTGATGTAAATGGGAAATTGTATATAATGTAGTTTACAAGGCATGCAAACATGTTTTGAGGTTATAACATATTATTGTGCAAGTAACTGTGTAAAAATAAGTCTTTATTAATCGATAATTTGCCCCTATAATCATCAATCGTGTAAAAATGAATCAAATTTGTTGGTGTTTTATTGCAACTAGTGTTTAATTTCAGCAGGAAACTACAATGAGTTGTATGTATAGCTAAGTTTTTGGAGTTTTGGAGTTTCTGAAGGGAAAAGCATTAGTATATAAATTGCAGTAGCGTGTAATGAATCATATCATGAACAAAATGAGCAATTATTAATGCATGACTCTAACGCTCTTGGAATGCCTGTGATTTCTGACGATGGTTTTCCCTGCACCATTTTATTTTATTATGTCTCTGTATGTAGGCAGAGACAAATCATATAGAACAGGGGAATTGCTCACAGTTGCTATTAACTTCAGCTCCATCTCGGCTACATTAGACAACAGTATCTGACAGGAGAAGGATCATGTGAGCTCCACCATCTTTATTCCCTTTGGTATTCACTGCATTACATTTTGGCTAATTTGCATAAAGTTAGATTCAGCTGAACTTTTTCGTATCTCCAAATAAATAACTTCTGCGCTTTATATATATATATATATATATATATATATATATATATATATATATATATATATATATATATATATATATATATATATATATATATATATATATATATATATATATAGTGATAGTTTCACAGATTATTTTAATATTATTGTTATTTTTTTTCAACATACACTGTCATGTCCTATCTTCATTACTCCTTGACAATGAGGCTTACTTTAAGTTAAACCATTTCAAAGAGAAAGAAAAAACTATAATCACAATGAGCCTCTGTCTGTCTGAACTTCCAGATGTTTACTCCTTATGAATATGAAGAGTTCAGATGCAAAAGCCTCTAAGTGCCATCTGAAATTTTCATCATACAGTAAATTTTTATCAGGCTCCTATGTTTAGGTTCAGTAATTACTCTAATGACAATGTATAAGTCCTTTTCTGTGCAATTAAAGTGAAATAACTGAACATAAATATAGTAGCTTGATAAAAATTCTCATTTTAGAGGAAAATTTCAGATGGCACTTAGGGGCTTTTGCATCTGAACTCTTCATATGTACCTTGATGTTCACCTCAGGCACTTTTTTTGGACTTGAAAGCCCATCGTAATGTTTTTACTGTAAGTAACTATTTAAACCAAAGTAAAAATGCTTGTCTTTCTATATTTAACAACATCAAACTTTTGCATGAGATACAAGGAGCAGAGGGAGGGCCATCCACGGATGCAGAGACATCGGAAACATCCTGAGTGGAAGAGACTTGAGAGATTGAGTCATTTGGTTCTGTCATTGTGTGTAGCAATTAGGTACAGCCTTTGCATTCAAGTCTGAGTTATAGTAATAGAGACAAGTAGGCACACACACACACACACACACACAAACACAGACACACACACACATATACATGTATGGTCATACACTGGAATTGCAGAAATGTTTTTTGTCCAGTTTTGGACTGGGTTTATTCACAAGGGCTCCTTGAGATTACAATGAGACCTAAATAGGATTTGGATAGCCTTTCTAAATATGAGCCGAGCGCACCCAAGGAGCCATTAGCAAGATCCTAATGTGTTAGCACAGATGCCTATAATTTTATTCATGCCACTGCCGCTTCCTGGGGAGCACACACAAAACAAGCCACTATTTGTTAACCATAAAATGGGACAGCATCCAGCTGATAAACTGCTCTCTGTGTGTGTATGCAACATTTCTGCTTCACCTACAGCAAAGGTTAAGGAAACACTGAATCAAAACTAGATTTTTATATTTTCTAAAGAAAACATGAGTGATGCTTGCCCAGGCAGAAGTGTTTTCCAGTATGTTGCTATTCAGTTGCTGTGGGTGTTTTTATTGTGTTGCTATGCAGGGCAGCCTATGATGGGTGGGTGGCTGTTTGTATACGCTTTAGAGCTGTGCAGAGTTTTTCAGAGTTCTTGGTAAGTAAAGGTATTCAGAGTTTTTAGTCAAGTGAATGGCTTGAAAACCTGGAGGGCAAAACATCCATAGAACTGAAGCACAAGCCTGTCAATTTTCCATCTGTTTCCAAGCCACAAATATTTAGATCACCTCTCCAAAAAAAAAAAAAAAAAAAAAGTGAACAAAATGCAAATTTTGGCCATTTGCAATCCATTTAAAGTGCCTGCTGCAATATTTTTTATATATATCCAAACGTTGGGCGAGATGTCACAGGCGGGTGACGTAATGACCAGGAAGCTTAAAAGCATGTGCAACCGGTGTTAGCAGGTGCAACCGGTGTTAGCCTCTAGGAATGAAGCAAGCTCTAGTAGAGATGCTGGAAGTATGGCCCTGAGACACAGCGTCTTGTTCTCTCAGGGAACCATGGTTACATACGTAACCTGGGACGTTCCCCTTCAGGAACTTGAGCTTCGTCGGAAAACGCTAGGGGAATGAGATTTCCATGCAGCCAGATTTGGTTCTAGGTCATAGAACCTGACGAACGTGAGGGGCGTAGACCATCCCGCAGCGTTGCAGATGTCCTGCATAGGTACACCTGCCAGAAAGGCTTTGGAGGCCGCCACACTTCTAGATGAGTGAGCCTTGACCTTCAATGGTGAGGGGAGAGCAGAGGACTTGAGGCTATGGAATAGCATCCTGATCCACCACTTAGCATAAGCTTCTCTGGCCGGAGGCCTCAGCCTCAGCGCACCACGGAGGAAAAGCGTAACTAGGGGGTGTCTGCCCACTGACTGGCCACCAGTAGGGGCATGGTAGGCCGCAATGGCCACCACGTAGACCTTTAGGGTGGAGTGGGTCAACCCTGCGAAGAATTGGGCCTGCAGGAACTCCAGCACTGTACCAACCGGGCAGTTAACTGGGTCGAGCTGGCGGTCTCCGCACCATGAAGTGAAGAGTCTCCACTTCAGGGTGTACAGTTTCCTCGTTGAGAGAGCTCTGGATTTGAGGATGGTCTCAACAACCCTCAGGGGCCACACCCACAGCTTCCAAAACTCCGGGTGGGGGTGAAGAATCATGCCCTCCGCCTGTGAGAGGAGATCCCTTCTGACGGGAATCTCCCATGGAGAGCCGTCGAGGAGAGAAATCAGGTCCGAGAACCATACTCGGCCCGACCAGAACGGGGCTACTAGCAGCAGACGGACACCATCCCGGTGCGCTCTCTCCAGAACTCCTGGGAGCAGAGCGATCGGGGAAAAAGGTGTACAGACTAAGCCTCGGCCAAGTCTGTACCAAGTCAGAGAGAACCAGAGCAGACAGTGCGATGTCTTTCGAGTCACAACAGGTCCACCTGAGCCTGGCCAAAAAAACTCTCCATATCTGCTTCACCACCTCGGGGTGAAGCATCCATTCCCTGGGCCTCGGCCCCTGCCTTGACAGGATGTCTGCTCCCATGTTGAGATACCCAGGAATGTGAACTGCTCTCAGCAAGAGGAATTTGCCCTGGGACCACACAAGGATCTGGTGCACCAGCCTGTAAAGGGTGCGCGAACACAGACCTCCCTGGTGGTTGATGTAAGAGACCACCGCTGTGTTGTCGGTGTGCACCAACACATGGTGATCTCTAAGATCCGGGAGGAAGTGTTTCAGTGCTCGAAACACGACCAGCATCTCCAGGCAGTTGATGTGCCACGTGAGATGGCGACCACTCCACAGACCGCGCGCAGGGTGGCCACTCATGACCGCTCCCCATCCGGTGAGGCCCTAAGACAAGAACCAAGGTTTCCTCCACATGTCTAAGGCACGTAGACATTGCCGCGTGACCTTGTATGCAGAGTGGGTTTCCCCTCAGGGAGAACCCCTTGGTCTTGAGCAGCCACTGTAGGGGTCTCATGTACAGCAGGCCAAAAGATATCACGTTGGATATCATCAGCCCTGCTCTGATTGAGCTAATATCAACCAAATGTCAATGTGGTTGAGTATGCGGATGCCCTGGAGTCACAGAGGAGCCAGCGCATATCCACACACTTTGTTAAAGTGCGGGGGTGAGAGTGCAAGGCCAAAGGAAAGAACCCGATATTGGTACACTCCGCCCCCAGCGCAAACCTCAGGAACTTCCTGTGATGGGGAAGGATGGAGATGGGAAGTATGCGTCTTTTAGATCGATCGTGACAAACCAATCCTCGGACCTGGTCTGAGACACGACCTGCTCGAAGATAGCGTCCTGAACTTCAGTCGCATGACTGAGCGGTTCAGTTTACTCAGATCTAAAGTGGGACGCTCCTTGGGAACGATGAAGTACCGGCTGTAGAACCCGGACTCTCTGTCAAGAGGAGGGACCACCTCGATGGCCTCCTTCCTCAAGAGAGTATTCACTTCTTGTTCCATTACTAGAGCCTGCTCGGGACCCACCATTGTGGGAATGACCCCGTTGAAAGGCGGCAGCGGAGCGCCGAACTGAATGCGATAGCCTCGTTCTACAGTGTGCAGGACCCATCGAGACACATTTGGCAGTAGTTTCCATGCTACCAAATAGTCTACTAAGGGAACAAGTCTCTCAAGACTGGCCTCTGGTGTGCTTAGGACTGCTAGCTCGGTGCCCTGAAGCGGAAGACTGGCAGGGGACGGCCGCCCCCCGAAGGGGCAGCGAGCCTCTAAGTTCCGCTACGTTTCCGGGCGGAAGAGACTGAGAGAAGCGCTCGCTGGAGACTGCCACACCCTGGAACACTGGCAGGGTTGGCAGACCGATCCCCTGAGGTCACTGTGGAGAGACAGGCACTGTATGATGTGGTGTACTCCGCTCTTCCCCAGAGGGGGCTGGCCCTCAAAGGCCCGGGGACATAGGCATCAGGACGTTCTAGCCAAAGACTATCCAGCGAGAATGACGGACCGCAGATCTGCCTTCGGCCCGGGAGCGCCACTCTGACTCCAAAATTCTGGGGAGTACGAGAAGTGACGTTCCCTGAATGAGGAGCTGGAACACGATTGGGGCTGCTCTCGGCCAGCAGCCCCTGCTGACCACCTCAATCTCCTCGGAGGAAGAGAGGTAAAGATTGTGCTCTCACTCGAGAAATTATCCCAAGAGGTTCCTGTATAAGTAATGAATAATTGTATATATAAATAATATATATCTAACTTCTCATGGTCAGATGAAATACATAATTTAATTCCTCAAAAATAAATGCAGCCAAACAACCAGACAAGTAAACACGGTCTGATGTGAAAAGATTCATATAATGAACTGAGAATGACCGTAATGCACACGTTGCCTCGGCAACACACAAGCCACTCGGATATAAAAACAGTCTCCTTGGAGAAAGATAGCTGCAGCAGCGCGCTCTCACTCAAAGGGGGAAGAACCGCAGCGCGGGCTTCCGAACCCCGAGAGAGCGCTAGATCTGGGGAATGCAGGTGGAGATTGGGCGAGCCCGTCTACAACCCGTCCGCCAGATCCATGTGCGCCAGATCCATCTCAGTCGCTGCCATGCCTCAGCAGCAGTGGGACCGGAACCGCGAGACCACAGGCACGGACACACTCCTCGGAGCGTGCCCGGCAAGAAGCGGAACGTATTGCAGTGGGGAAAAGCACAATCAGCCCCTCTCCCTTTTTTCCTCAAGAGCTGACTGCGCGAGCTTCGCTCCCCAGACATGCTGCTCATAATGATATTCGTTCACAATATGCTTGTGCAAACAATATACCTGTGCAACTACTTTACAAAAGCTCATCGACGTCCTCCACGTCCTCGGAGGAAGACAGGCGGAGCATCGAGCCCTCTCTCCGAGGGGAAGAACCGCGCGGCAGGCTTCCGATCCCAGAGAGCGGGCGCTGGATCTGATGGGAAAGGAAGAAGATAGGGGCTCGCCTGTCTTCATTCCCTCCACCTGATTCATCTGCAATTTCCACGAGCGCATCCGCCGCTCCGCCTCGGCGAAAGCGGGGCCGGCACCTTGAGGAACACTGGTGAAGGCTCCCTCCTCAAAGAAAGCCTTCGGGGAGCGGAGCGTACGCAGTGGAAGCCGCTCACAATGCGGGCAGTCGGCCCCCTCGATAGCCGACTCTGCGTGCTTCGCTCCCAAGCACACCACGAACAAACCGTGTGTATCCCCGCTCGTGTAGTGTGGGCAGGGAGGAACACACAATCTGTAACATGAACTGCTTTCGCCCTTATGTTTTGTCTTTGCCTCGGCTTTAGACATCCTGGAGCTTTACTGTATATGTTGCTGGACTTGTAACTTGACAAACAACAGTAAATAAGACTCACAGAACATAGATCGTGACTGACACACACACAGAGCTTTGCTGAATGACAGAAAGCTAACACCAGTTGCACCTCACGTGCTTTTAAGTTTCCTGGTCTTTATGTCACTGATCATATGGTCAGTCATATGGACTGATTACACATATGATTCAGAGCATGGTATCGCTGAAGGCGTTCCCCTAGCGTCTTCCGACACAGCTCGAGTTCCTGAAGGCGGGGAAACTTAAAATGCCTTAATGTATTAAAACAGTAATATTTCAAGATTAAATTCTGTACGCCTTTTTGATGATGTATACTCTATATAGGCAAACACACACACACACAGACATATATATATATATATATATATATATATATATATATATATATATATATACATGATTTATACAGATTTATACAAGTGTATAGAAACTCTAATGGAAGAACACTTAATGTCCCAAAATATCAGAACTTCTTAAAATTGCAGTTAAATTCAAATTCTTACTTTTATTTGAAAATGAGCCAATTTTTACATTCTACATGTTCTGCATTCAAATAATACTGCAGTTTTCAACATCAGTCTGTTTCACTTTTGACTCATGTCTTGAACACAGCTTACTTAAGCAGCACACTAATCAACAAGCACTTGTTTCACTGCATTAAGTGTGTCATCCTGACCTCAAGAGACATCACTGAGGATACCTGACTAGAGCACACAAATATTCATGCAGTCTCCCATCTGCCTGTGCATGTGGGTGTCCCTGAGCTTGTGACGGGGAACTCGTTGTTCTATAGGCCAGCATAATGTATACATTAAGAGTGGCAGAGAGAAAGAAAACAGCGGAGGAAGAAGTCATGAGCTCTCCCAGCCAAGGGAACAGTGGGTTGCCATAGAAATTAGAGATAGAGAGAGAAAGAGAGAGAGGTAGAGAGTTACCCATAGCAACAGAAGCTTCAAAATAGCAGTGCCGTGTCCTGCTCGGGCAAGCAGAGCGGACTGCAGCATTTTTCCGAATTCTTTCCCCTCCTACCTTCTTTACCGCATCCCCCTTTTCCTCTATCACCTCTCTGTCAAGGAAAAAGTGAGAGAGGGTGAGAGGTGGAGATGAAAAACTCTCAGAATCCCTCGTATCTTATCCTGTATTCACCAAGCTGGTTTTTTTTTTTTTTTTTTTTTGCTTCCATTCTCAAATTCTGTCAATTCTACGTGTGTACCATTTATAAAAAAAAAAAAAAAAAAAAAACTGTGGTGGTACTAGATGGTTAAGGTAATGATTAATGTCAAAAACAAAAAAACAAAAAAAAACAACAACAACATGGTATTACCATGACTTGTAAACATATAATATAAAATATACAGTGGGGTCCAAAAGTTTGAAACTTTTCCCCCTTCTTTCTTTTTCTTTTCTTTCTTTCTGTTTAATAAAATGGAACAATTTTAGCAAATTTTAATTATTAGTATATAATATAATGTACACTCTTAAAAATAAAGGTCTTCAAAAGGTTCTTCACAGCGATGCCATAGATTAGAAGAACCATTTTTGGTTCCACAAAGAACCATTCAGTCAAAAGTTCTTTAAAGAACCATCTCTTTCTTACCTTTTTATAATCTGAAGAACCTTCTTTCACCACAAAGAACCTTTTGTGAAACAGAAAGGTTCTTCAGATGTTAAAGGTTCTTTATGGAAGCATTTAGACAAAAAGGTTCTTCTATGGCATCGTGAAGCACCTTTATTTTTAAGAGCGTATATAAGTAAAACACACACACACACACACCCACACACACATATACATATACATATACATATACATACATATACATATACATACATATATATATATATATATATATATATATATATATATATATATATATATATATATATATATATATATATATATATATATATATAATTTATTTTTGGACCTACATTATATTATATTATATTTATTCTGGACCATATTTACGTGATACACAGCTCACACACTATTTTAAACCTGGATTCGAGTGTATCTCAGAGTAAAACAAGGTATTTAGGAAGAAATAAATGTGGCATGAGCCTTTTAGGTGTAATGAACTTTTATTTATATTGTGAAAAGTGGGTGTTACATATCAGAATGGAGCCAGATGGTTGGTGGGAGGGATTGAAAAGTTGTTTCAGTTATTATATTTTAATGAAAGATATAAAGATATATATATATATATATATATATATATATATATATATATATATATATATATATATATATATATATATATATATATAGTATTTTTATTTTTTAGAATAATAAGTACCAGTGATTCATGTGCATTAAGAGCAGTAACATACATTAAAAAAGTAAATAGGAGCTATTTGAATAGGGATTTGAATTTCAAACTGACTTTAGAGAGTTTATCCACAGGTGAATATAAAGACATGAGTTTCATGACTCACAGAGCCCACTTCCTCCCACCGATACACTCAACGACACGCTTCATCTCCATGATGTGACAATCCATGAGGTGTCATACAGAATGACCAGACAGCTCCAAGAGCTGAACTCATTAGTGGATACTGAGTCTCTCTTCAGAGATACCAGAGAGAGACAGAGATAGATGAATTGCATGGTTGAAGGAGAGAAGGGGAAAAAAAATAATCCAAAGCATCATAGCACATCAATTGACACGCACAGTATTGCAAATGAGAAAGCGCAATAAACAACTGCCTCAGCGAGTGAATATTGCACCCTGACTCTTGCCTTGGAATACTGATCACGCTGCCTGTGAACAGCCCTTGTGTGCATTTCAAGTGCCCCCAACTCCATGAAAAGATGCTATGTTTTTCCTCCTCTCTCCTTCAGCCCTGTTATTCATTTTTCGTTGTCTTCCCTTTTTATATCTTAGTTCAAAAGGGAATATTTCTGATGTCAAGCCAAACCAGTGCTTCTCTTCAAACTACCAAGAAGGAGAATTTTGTGTTTTTGTAATATTATTTATTGTATATTTTTAATGTTATTGATTGTTTGATTGATTGTAGAAAACATTGTAGAGGTCCTATCATGCTTTTTATTTTATTTTTTTAATTAAATTTTTTTTGGAGGCATATGTGGTTAGAGATCCACTAAAATAGATGTCGGGTCCAACTCCAGAAATGTTGGATGTGAATTTGTCTTTTTCTGACCAAAATGACCACAGGCCAGAATGATATTGACACAATATTGATAAAAATGAATAAATATATGCAGTGTCCGAAAGTGCTTTTATTTTGTGTTTTCAGAATCTTAAATATTTCGGAACTATTGGACATCATAATCTGCTTAATTCCAGATTAAATTGCATTTTAAATCACAGATATAGGGGTGAATTCTGATCAATCGGTTCAATTTTTGCTATTGAGATGACTCAATAGTATAGAAAAAAATGTCCAACTTAATCTGAATTCACACTACATGCAATATATCATATATATTGATGGTTCTTTGTGGGTGTATATGGACATTAAACAGTCTGTAACAGTGAAAGTGTTTGCCTGCATGTATAAAAAGAGTCAAATGCTCCAACATTTCATGCTTTTACAAGCAAGCCATAATTTCCTCGTTTGGTTGCATTTATTTCATCATTACACAAAATGTTTGGCACTGTACACTCTTAGAATAGTTTCTGCCTGTTCATTTACCTCTCTCACAAACTTTTACTTTCACAACCAGCGAACACTCGTATAGTCTCACAGTAATCATTTTCATTTGAGGATAACTTTGCCTACACAGCAAAGCTTGCTTTAACTCTGTATGACTCCAGTAGGATTACCATTGACTTAATGTAGATTAATGTTAGAGAGAGCGGGTTGTGTTGACACATTCCTCTCTATATGTTACATTCTATAGGCTGAGCAGTCATGCAGGCAATTTATATGCTAACCAAGTGGACTCTGGAGAACTCTTCTGTTTGAGAAGTGTTAGCCTAGACATGGCGGTGCTGCAGGTGTTTGGCTAAAGCAGGGTAGTGTTTGAAGTGACGACTGTAATGTTAATGTGGATATTTTACATTCACTTGCATGTTACAGTACAGTATGTAGTAAGTGTGGCTGTCGACTGATTAAACATTGTAATCAGCATTTCAGTACATCAGTATTTGGTGAGAGAGGCCCCCAAATAACATTTCTGAAAAAGTCTCTTATGATCAAAAATACACACTGTAAAAAGTGATACATTGACTTAACTTAAAAAAATTGAGGAAACCCGTTGCCTTAAAATTATTAAGTAAATAATAACTTTAAAAAAAAAGTTAAGTGAACTTGACAATTCACTTCACTTTTTTTTTTTTTTAATTATCATTTACTTAAAAATTTTAAGGCAACGGGTTTCCTCAATTTTTTTAAGTTAAGTCAATTTATCACTTTTTGCAGTGAAATATATATATATATATTACTCCAGTCTTCAGTGTCACATGATCCTTCAGAAATCTAATTTGCTGCTGAAGAAACAATTCTTATTATTATCAGTGTTGAAAATAGTTAATAGTTTTTTGCGTAAACCAAGATTATTATTTTTTTTATAAAATGTTTTCCTCAGGATTCTTTGATGAACATAAATTTTAAAAGAAGACCATTTATTTTAAGTAGAAATCTTGTTTAACATGATAAATGTCTTTACAGTCTTTTGGCCAATTTAATGCATCCTTGATGAATAAAAGTATTATATTCTTTAGAAAATTACTCCTATTCTTTTCATTGGTAGTATATGAATGGATATTCAAATAGATTTAGAAGTCGATATATTGTTTATAATCATTGGATATAAGCTTCACAAAATCACAAGACGGATGTAAAATAACCACATTTCCTAGCGACTAATCAAAGTAATTTGAAGAAGTATGTAAGTAGGATTGAAGAAGTTGGCCCATGACATGAACATCTTAATCTAATTAATTTCTGACTCTGATTATTGGTATTCATGTAGCCAGTCATAGGGAATGTTATGTAAATGACCACACGTCACAGCTAAGATGATGCAGATGAGAAACAAGAGATCCCGAATCTCCACTTCAAGATTCATGCTGCTTGCATCGTCATGAACGGTGCTAAAAAAAAATCCCAGACACGTCCCACATGCTTATAGCTTCTGTCAGCATCTGGACGGGTCTTATTTCCAAGGGGTTTGAGAGCGGTTTCTGATGACAGACAGTAACTGGAATAAAGATGCTTTACGACAGCAGAAGACGTTAAACCTTGAAGTAAATGGGCTACATCAGTAGAATCACATGGACAAAAGAGGAAGAAGCATTTAGGATATTTTGTTCTTTTCTAAAATAACTTGCTTTTTAAATATGTGTGTTTTATGTGTGAAATGTCCATACACTCTGACAGTATGGTTTCTGATTGAAGTCTTGAAATTAAGTTATTTTAATTTAAATTTTTTTTTTTTTTAATGGTAGCCATTGACTTCCATAGTAGTTTTTTTCTTCTCAAAGTCTATCATCAACTGTTTGGTTATGAACTTTCTTCAGAATATCTTACAGAGAAATCATACTGTCAGAGTTTATGAAGATTTCACACATACTAAAAATTCATGCATAAAAACAATTCATACAGGTTTGGAACATCTTGAGGGTGAGTAAATGATACCAAAATTTTAATTTTAAAATTCCCATTTAAAGGGAAAGTTTACCCAAAAATGAAAACTCTGTCGTTAATTACCCTCATGTCGTTCCAAACCCCTAAGACATTCGTTCATCTTCGGAAATCTTTTTTTATGAAATCGGAGTGCTTTCTGACCCTCCATAGACAGCATTGCAACTGACACATTCAAGGCCCAGAAAGGTAGTAAGGACATCATTGAAATTGTCCATGTGACATCCGTGGTTCAACCTCAATTTTATGAAGCTCCAAGAATACTTTTTTGTGCGCAAAGAAAACGTTGTGGTACTCTCGTAAACACGTGTCGAAGACTGACATGAATTAGAAGAAATTGTGGAATAAAGTCATTATTTTTGTTTTCTTTGCGCACAAAAAGTATTCTCATAGCTTCATAAAATTTAGGTTGAACCACTGATGTCACATGGAACATTTTAATGATGTCCTTACTACCTTTCTGGACCTTGAACATGGCAGTTCCCTTGCTGTCTATGCAAAGTCAGAAAGCTCTTCATTTGTGTGATGAACGAAGATGAACGAAGGTCTTACAGGTTTGGAACAACATGAGGGTGAGTAATTAATGACAAAATTTTCATTTTCTGGGTGAACTATCCCCTTAGATTTAGATAAGTTAGATTTTGGTGGGAATGTATAATATATTTTAATGTTAAATATAATTTAATTTAATACAATATTATTTTTTAATTTTAATATCAAATATTGTAATGCTTTTTCATAATATCCATCTTCATGTAAAAGTGGGATTACTTCTAAAGAGCCCATCCATCCATCAATTAATTCATTAATGCAGTCATGCTATTGTTCAGTCCGTTCAGCCATTATGAAATATATTCATTCTTTACAAACGTTTGCCAGCAGGATGGCCTCACTATATAGGATTAGGAGAATGGTAGCAAGCATACGCGAGAGCGAGAAAGCGGTTCTTGGCCTGGTATCAGTTACTTCCATTGTTTTCTGTGCGAACAGGATTACTGTGTTATGATATACAGCCTTGTCACCTCATTCCTTCTGAGCTATTCATAAAGCGCTACCTCTCTCTCTTTACCTAATGCACACACACAAACACAACTCCCATTCACAAATATCCAACAGCAGCATCTGTTGTAAAGGCCATCCATATTTTGATCGCTCTACGTGCGGAAATGATGAACAACGACAGTAATCGCAATGGAAAATGAAATATTTGATGCACAGTAATTGTTTATCTAAAACTAAGTCGTATTTTACAGCATAGCAAGAGGCAAACTGGTGTTTATGTATTGTTATCTGAAGACATTTGATACCCTGACCTATAATTATGCTAGAAAATAGTGGCAGTAAGTGTTCATGTGGGGGGAAAAAATTCTAATAATAATAAAAAAAAAAACAGTTGGTGGGAAAATATGAACTCTTTAAATGGCGGCTCGCAATGATGTCCTCTCAGCTTAGCTGCTGGTTATTCATTTATTTGTGTATTTGCTTTATTATTTATTTATTTACTTACTTAACTCTCAATCTTTTTGAACTCTTTCATCATGAGAGGCAAGAAAGAGTGAGACAGGAAGAGCTAACGGAGATGCTTCGTCTTGTCCTGATTCATTTTTCATAGGCTATTGATCATTATTTTTACACTTTTCTGGATGGAAATTTGCATAATTATTCAAATGTTTGCTGGTGCTGTAGGTTAGAAGAGGAAAAATAAAGATTGGCTTTGAGGGAGGGGCTGGTTTTGCAGAGTGGAGCGCAGTAGAGGAGGGAGGGTCTGAAGGTTGTGTACAGTTATTCATGTGTCAGCGTGCAATCGTTGGAATTGATTTATGTATTTGTGTATTTTTTTTCTCTGAAGGAGCTGGGGCATGATGGGATTGGACTGCTGTAGCTAATTCATTTCAACTGCACCAAACTGCTAGAGAGAAAGCAAGAGTAGGCTTTTTCACTTTAGCTTAACTTTTGCATTAGCATATGTTTATCTATTCATCAAATAGTATTTAAAAAAAAAATACAAGGGTTTATACACTCTAAAAATGTTTTTGTTGTTTTAACCCAACTTTCAGACAAATATGGACTAACCCAACATTTGAGTTAAAAATTTTAATGTAAATATTTAATCCAACAGCTGAGTTTTAGTCCATATTTGACCCAAAGTTGGTTTGAAACAGCCCAGCATTTTTTAGAGTGTATATATATAGTTGTTAATGTTCTAATGTTCTTGAGCACCAAATCAGCATATTAGAATGATTTCTGAAGGCCCATGTGGCATAATGACTGCTGAAAAATATATTTGAATAGAAAACAGTTATTTTAAAATATAATTTTTTTTTCACAATATTACTATTTTTACTGCAGTTTTGCCTGAATAAATGCACACTGATTCGCGTAAGAGACATGGTTATAAATTAAAATATAAATAAATTAAAATGAGGCACTTAATATCATTATTTTTTTTTTTTTAAGACTTTTTACAACTTTTTGTTGCTTTGTACTCCACAAGTGTGCAGAAATTATGTGTGAAAATCAAAGACTTGCAAACTTGCGCCTGTCATTGCAAAAACGGACATTGCATACAGTATGTAATGCAAATAGTCTGGCTGTCACTGACTGTGCTTCGAAAGGTCAGTGGCAATGGGGTCAAGTCAAAATTGTTTGAACTTTGAGTGCTGTGTTGACCATTTGACCATTGGGTAACATTGTAGTTGACAGACACTTCATGCCGCAGAGTTCAAGAGCTTGCACGACCAGCTAATGAGTTGTTTGGACCATCTAGAAACCAGCCACCATATTCCAAATACTATTTTAGCTAGATTTCCAGCAGAATTACCATGCATAACCTTATAAAGCGACTTTTATTGATATTAGTCATTGTTCCCACTGAAGTGAGTTCACTGAAGCTGAAAAACATAACACCATGTGGTCCATTTTAGAATGTGAAGGCCTGTTTCAAAGTGGCACTATAAACTAAATAAAAGAGCCAGTTTTTCAACAAAACATCATGCTAATGTCAGCTTCAAGGTAACCAAGATGATGCTGTGTGCAGTTCATTTCAATAAAACGTCGACTGTAGTACATAAAATCCTGTAGATGTGTTTTCCCATGCCACATTTCAGCCTCAGAATACTGCTATTGCTTTTGAGATGAGAATAGTGAATGGTGAATATTAAACGTATTGAATGAATCATTCAATAAAAACTGCTGTTCTGAACTATTGACCATATCCTCCGGTTATGCAGAGGAAGGCTTTTGCTGAAAGCCATGGTGGGTAGGTGTATTATTGTCTTTCTGCAGTTCTAGTTGATGTAATGTTCCTGTGAAAGCAGACTTTTGAAAAATAAATAAGACAATCCTGAGCAGGCCGCAAGATTAGAGGAGAACTGTACTGCGGCTGAGCGAGCGCTGGACTGGGGAGGTTTTGACCGTATGTGTCGGAGTGTTTATCTCCTGCTTCTGCACGAGGAAGATGAGGCAGTTTCTCTCCCTGCCTCTTTCTGCCTCTCTTTGATTAGATGGAGCCCTGAGCTCTTCCTCGCTCTGCTCTCCCAAATTCTGCATATTCCACAAAGGCATTTTACATTTTTAATGAAATTAAAAACATGTAAAGAGAGCACTGTTTCTTTCACTGTCTGCCGCTCACAACTACTTTGCTCACTAATCCGCTGCTGTGGAGCTTTCGAATCCTCCCTGTTTTTTCCCCTTGTCTTTCCTTTCCCCTCGCTTTCTTGCTTTCTCATGTGGAAAATCTTTTATTTATTTATTTTTTTCATTTGTGGCAAGCTCCCGTTCCTCACAGCCAAAAATTGCTCTTTTTTGGAATATGTTTATTTAAAAAAAAAAACAATCATGCAAACAAGTGAGCTTGTAGTCATGGACAGTTGTGCTGGTTTGAATGTGTGCTATAAATGTTGTGATGTGTCAGAAGTTCATACACTAGGACATGTTTTCAAAGAGTTTTGTTTATTGTCATTATTTTTATTTATTTATTTATTTAATACGATTTTTTTCCCCAAATGCAGTTTCTGTTCTAGTTAAAGGGATAGTGAACTAAATATTAAAACTTTATTTGTTAATTATTTTATTTTGTTGATTTTATTTTGTATGATATTTTATTATTATTATTATTATTCATGTATTTATTTTAAATAATATAAAATAAAATAAAAATCCTTTGAAGTTAAGTGTTAAAAATCAAAAGTGACAGTAAAGATATTTATAATTTTACATAATATTTTTCGATAAATAAATGCTAAATAAATAAATGTAAACATAAGTTATGTAATACATTCTTTTGAATTATTAGAATTATTTCTGAATGTAATAATGGATACTGAAAATTCAGCTTTGCCATCACAGGCAAAGTTATTGTCTAGATTTTATTGACTCCAAACTTTTTGAATAGTGTATGTGAATAACAGGCCAACATTAAAGCCATTATTGAGATATTACTCAATAATAAACAATTTTGGCTGTTCAATTCCTTGATTTGTTTGCTTGTTTTTTTTGCTACTTTGCTACTTGCTAGGTTAACTCTGGCTTGCTTGTTGGTTAGAACTCAATAACAAGGGAAATGGTTTAATTTAAAGAAAAAATATTTACATGCCATTGTGGTCACACTCTGCTGGGTGTGATTCTCTTATAATTAGCCCAATTCGATTGTAATTGGTCTTTGTTCTCTGAAACAATAACACATTCATTTAGGAAAATTACAATGTAGCTGTTGCTATTTGCTTTTTTAACAATCAGCTACAGCAAATGAGGAAGATAATTCAAAAGTACTGTGGCAGCACCATGGTATCAGATGGTAATGCCATTAATGTCCAGACAGTTCCGCATTAATGTACCATGGTATTTACATGGTGCTCCCAGGTACTAGATTTTGGTACTACACATTTCAAAATATCTTTTCATGTATTTTCCTTTCGGGTGCACCTCAGTTATGTTGATAAAAGTGAGGTGAAATTACACTTGTTTTTTTTCCCTCCTCGCTTTTGAGAGCTTCTAGTGCAGCTGACCTTCATGTACTTCATCAACTTGTTCTCTTCCTGTACCAAGACCCATTCTTTAAAAAAAAAACTTGTTTTCTTTTCAGTTTTGCACTTATACCCCTGTACACCTGTCATGGGTACGTGGCTTTTGCAAATAGAAATAAAAGGCTTGGAGAACGAAATAATCATAAACACACTTTCCCATTTAATAACATTAAGATGAGACAAAGATAAGGGGAAAACGGAGGACTTTTAAAAGGTAGAGAACAAAAGAGCAAACAACATAATACAAATCAGGTGGGGACAATGAATGATAATTAACAAAGGAGAACAAGAACTAAACCATATAAGGACAGACAGGACTTCAGACGGGTCGACACGTGACAACACCTAAGTTTCATTTATTTTCCTGAATAATTAAGAGAAATTAAGAGTAATTTTCCAGTCTGTGGAAGTTTGTCTTACACATACACAAGTGTCTAATGTGTAATCTAACTTAATTTGTTTTCTCCCCTTATTAATTTCAAGAAACAAATGCTGCTTTAATAAATAGTAATTTAAACAAATTCTAACACACTATTTCACATATTCAAAAAATCTCTAATTACATCATTTTTGCCAAATTTATTCAGGGCATGCTGGTGCAATTATAATGTAAGACTAGACATTTAAAAAAGGCTTCTTGTTTAGATATATTATACTTGGTAGTGGTGATTTTTCAGTGGCCTCTTTGGCAGGTTATATCATTGCAGCAGTAGGTGGCGACAAGTGGCTGTCTTTATGAGTGAGTCATTAAATCATTCACTCAACTGTTTTGTTCAAAGGCACTAATTCATTCAGGAACAAAACAAGTATTGAGTCTGAGTATGATAGTCTGAGCATTGAATAATTCACTCAACCAATTCATTCAAATCAAATTTAAATCCTATAACTGATGTGTCATATATATATAAAAAAGTTTAATAACATTATTTCTGAAGTAGAATTTTTATTATTTATAAAACAATGTTATGTGTAGATGCAGTTATGCTGTCTCTGTGCAGCTTTAAACAGTCCTTCAAAATTAATGAACCATTCACCAATGACTGATGACTGATCACTAGTGGACTGATGAAAACACCCAGATATTGCATAGTAGTCAGTCCAACGTGATCTCATGAGGATTTGTATGTATTTTACGTAAGATGTGGTTGTATAAAACGTACATCTACTTACATTTTCACAGGCACTAAAATATACAATGCTAACGTATTTACAGCATTTTAATGTACAATACTGATGTATTGATGACAACTAAAACCATAAATTATTTACGTAAGAACAACTTTACAGACTTACAAATTTAGGGGTTAAAGGGTCTAAAAATTGAAATCACTTATCAATACAATTATATAAATGCATTGATACAAATATCTTAATGATATAAAAGATTTGTAAATACTTTACGCTTTTTAACTAAAAACATGTAGCAATTTTCACGTTTTAAATGGCGCAATACCTCCAAATTGTACATTTCAGCATCATTAAAAATGTACACACATGTACATTTTGTGCTTGTAAAAGTTACGTACTAATATTTACGTATAGATAATGAGACCAGGCTGGTCAGTCAGCTTAGATTTAATGATCTTTTACCATTTTTGTGTGTTCTCATCATGAGGTTTATTAATAGTGCATGGATGTGCTGAATCTGAAACCACATGTGGTGTAGTATCTCAATGATAAAGTGAACACATGAATGCTTAATAGATGGCATGTATTATATGTATACAGGTTACATGTATACAGCCTTGAGCCTAATCAAATATTAATTTGTTCAACCTTTATTGTGCTGGTGATACCACTGATAAATGCATACATATTAAAACAGCTCACCTTACCCTTGGGTCATAAATACAGTTCGAGCAACCATGCATTCTATAGTGCATGTACACACATGCACTTTGTTCAGTTGGATGGTTTGCACGATGCATGTGATTATGATCTGCACAAATATATGTGACTACACTCAGCGCGGTAACCTGCACTTATTCAGACGTGTTGTTTTTGGGTGTTTGTGTGAATGCGCTTGTGAAGTGGCATGGAAATCAGAAATCCCTTCACTTCTCCTCCCGTGTATGATTGGAGAGTATGGTTGTGTGTAAAGAGCTCTCTCTGCCCTGTCCACACAACTCTCGGGTTGATGTAGAAATGACACGGCTGAGCTCTGTGGTTAGCGTGAACGTGCTTATTTAAAAGCTGCATGGAGAATAATGGGGGAATATTTCTCAGGCAGAAAGGCGTCACTTTTACCAGCCGGCATGATGATATCATACTGAAACAGCCCAACAGGAAGGATTGGGGTTGTTGACACTGGTTTTTTAGTCTACATGTACTGTATGTATGATGGATTAGGGACAAGGCCAACATTTTTTTTTTTTTTTACACTTTTTTTTTTTTGTCTATGACAAAAATGTCCTTTAAATTGGATAGATATTCCATTATGTCATATTTATTAATTTTGCTTAAATGATCATTCAGAGGTTTAGGGTTGGTAAGATTTTTCTTAAATATTTCTTAAATATTTTTGATAGAAGCTTCTAAGGATGCATTTATTTATTTACAATATAATATTGTAAAATATTATTACAATTTAAAATATCTCTTTTCTATTTTAACATATTTTTAAAATGTAATATATTCCTGAAATTGCAAAGCTGCCATCATGTTACACCAGTAATATGCTGATTTGGGGCTTAAAAACATGTCTCATTATTATCTGAACTGAAAACACTTGTGTTGTTTTTTTTTTGTTTTTTTTTAGAAACTGTGATATTTTTTACATAATTATTGCTAGTGAAGTCAGCTCATGCACCTCAAGCAGGTCAATCCCAGACATGATTAAATCATGAATGAATTATATGAACCAGTTGCATTCCTTCTAGATTTTTCTTCCGTAACTACACTGTTAACTTGCTGTGTTTTTCTGTCATTTTCATCTCAGCTTTGTTTTTATTAAGAAGGCAATGACCCATTCGTTATTGACTGTTTTCACCTGTAATTTCGTTGAGATTAAAGGGGTGGTTTACTGCTTTTTTTCTTTGCTTGATTGTGTTTATGGGGTGCAATATAACATGTCTTCGTGTTTCGTTTGTTAAAAAACGCCTTATTTTTCATATATTTCACCTTTATTGTAAGCCGCTTTCTCCTCTGTCATTTGAACGACCGGTTGACTTCCTGATTCTATGATACCACTCCCTCAGAAACAGGCAATGGGCTCAGATTGGTTAGTTGGGCCGGTGTGTTGTGATTGGCTAAACTGCGTACTGCACATTGTCCGGAAACGTTCACGCCCATTACCTTTACGGGCGACAGTTGCATGTGCTCCGGTCAAATGTAAATAATGGTGTCAATATTGCCGTATCAGTTTGAGCCAGAATCAGACCCAGAAAGCGGTAATGAAGAGAGTCAAGCAGAACTTCCACAAGCATGGCTCTTACAAAACGTTTCTGAATAGAAGTTTGCTGTTGTGATTACATATAATTTTTTGAAGTTTGTACACGTTTGTCTTATACACACAAAATAGCATCGAACTAACTGGCTACTATAACCAAACAGTGTTGGCTTGTGTTTACGTTCTTGATCAAATCGAAAAATTACTTCATAAAGTATACATGGAAAATACATTTACAAAATTAGTACATAATTACAAATTCGGGTCCAAAATGTTTGTACGCGTTTGTCATAGACACACAAAATAGCATTTAACTAACTGGCTATTAAAGCCAGCGTTGGCATTTGTTTACATCCTTGATAAAACTAAAACATTACGTCTGAAATTATACATGCAAATACATTTAAAATTATGAAATCTTACTTACAGGTTGTGGCTCTACAACTGCTGCCTCTGTTTTTAAAGTTGGAACCGCTCCATGTTTTAGTAATAGTTTCTGTGTGAATCCGGCATTGAACTCGTGTAGATTCTGGAAGCTGTCTTCCGTAAAATGCGCAGCACAGAGAGCTAAATTATGATTGTAATTGTCAGGAACATAATCAAACATAAATTTTAACCATTGTTGACGAACTACAGCATCCGTAGGAAGCCCGAACACAGAAGACCTGACTGCTGGGTGAAAATAACACCGTTTCGACGTAATGGCTACAACTCTCCACTATAACTCTTCCTCTTCGACAAAGCCGCAGAACATGGCCTTTCCCCCTTTTTTGCATGTTCCGGAGGGAGGGGTTGATGCAAATTTATGGGTTTGTTACGTATGCAACCCGGGAAGTATCTCGTTGTAGTCCCATATGAGTCGTTTTTGTAGGCATTAAACTTCCTGATTTTTAAAAGACAATATCTCCGCTTACGTTGAACTTTCAGCGCAGCAACTTTGCAGATACTGTTCATGCACCAACAGCAACATTACACACTATTTAAAATGAAAAAAAGTGAAATCGCAGTAAACCACCCCTTTACCAAAAAAATAAGGCCTATGGTAATGCACCTGAGTCATTTCAGCCTCCGATGTTTCTCCACAGCTAGAGAATAATCAGGACAAGGTGTCACAGTCACCTAGAGTCATCCAGTATATGTGTGTCTGAGTGTGTATGAGCAAGGGAAATGGAAATAGAAGCACACATACACGCATGCAGGCATCATTGCTTGCCCATATCATGACAGTGTGAGTGCCAAGGGGCAGGAAAAGCATAAACTAGCCAAGGCTGCTAACAGCCTCTTCAAAAGCCCTGCAGCATAATAGAATACAGTGACTAGCTGCCTCTATGCACCCGCAATGGGGGGCTAAGCCTTGTTTTTCACCTTTTCTCACTCACACACACAGCTTTTATGGGGCTGAGCTCTCTCAGTGACAGGCTGTCTCCACACACCTTACTGAACTTTCCCACAGGAAAGAAAAACATGGTTTGTACATGACTACAGAAAAGAGCCATTCCGCCCACTGGTTTAATGGAGGAAATACATGCCTTCATGTAATAACTGCTGCTGCTATACATATAAGCTAATACGCCAAGGACTGCTGTCAGCATAGAATATCTACAGCATGTATTCTATTATATGAAGTCAAGCTGTTTTTAAATGCTGTTTTATAGTTGAGAACAACCCTCATGTGTACCGGTCTATAAAGGACAAGTACCCATATTTTTTCCCCCAGTCTCAGTGAGCAAAACCCAACTCAGCGTGATTTCGGAGAGCAGGCGAGAAATTATTCATACGATGGAATTACAAATGCAAGAACCAATCACCTCAAAGCACTCACAGTCCCATCTTCCACTTTATTTTTCTCTCTCTCTGTCTCTCTGACTAACATAAAAGGTCCAAAAAGTACAGTGTTACACTCTAAAAAGAATGAAAATATGCTGTTGTTAATTTAAAAAGGATTTTTTTTTTTTTTTAAACTGATCTAGCCCTCAATATTGCTTTTTTTAGTATAACCCACGGCGGTTTGGTTGATTTAGTCATAATAACCACAGTAGCCTATGAACTACGGGTGAATTAATCTGTGATTATATATACAGTAGACCAACAGTATGAGTTGACTGTAATATTACTTTTATGAGTAACTTATATTTTGCACATACTACAGTGTATATATTTTCTCTGTCAGCCATCAGGCATCAAGTGGCTGTCTATGTTAGTGAGGCATTATTAATTAATTAAACACAATCATTTGATACTGCTGATTCTTTCAGAAGCTAAACAACTGATTTCCCTGATGAGTGATTAATTGAATAATTCACTCAACTGATTTGCTCAAAACATTTATTAATTCAGGAACAAAACACCACTACTGCTCACAAATGGAAACAGTTATTTCTGCTGCAATTTCATTTAGGAGCTATCTTTTGTTGACAGAGCAAAAAAAAGTGTTAATGTACCAGCTAATGTTGTATCTAAAAGTTAACCTACTCAATATCAACATTTACTTTAATAACATTTATTTTATAATTGTTTTCACCCAATACATCTTGTTTCTATATTCATACATAAGCAATATTACAAAGGCAAAAGTGTGTGAGCGAGCCAGGAATGATTTATTATTGATTGATTCATTAACAAAACAAAAACGCGTAAAAATTCCTAAAATATTTTCCAAAAAAAAGTTACTCAATACCAGTGATGGGAATAACGGCGTTATAAATAAACGGCGTTACTAACGGCGTTATTTTTTCAGTAACGAGTAATCAAACAAATTACTGTTTCCCCCGTTACATCGCCGTTACCGTTACTGACAATAAAATGCGGCGTTACTATAATTTATAATATTATTATCATTTTATTTTTCAGTTTATCTGAATGGACATTGTAACGTTAGCTGTATTTGACATACCGTAAGCTCTGTGAAGGCGTACGGCTCGCCACGCGCAAAGAAAGATACAGAGCAAGAGAGTCTTTCATAACATGCAGAATTGACGCGCTACATGTAAACGATATTCTTTGTTGTATTTTCCTGTCAAAATAACGGAGTTCCTTTGGAATTCTTCATCTTTTAAGAACTGCCGGTTTCTCTGGTAGTGGGCGGAACTAATGCGCAAACGACAATCTCATTGGCTGGCGCTCACATAGGGAGATGGTCCTCACTGCAGAACACAAGATCCAGGGGGTGGAGTTGGATCTAGGATCTAGGATCCAACTCCTCCCACCTTACATAGACCTAAACCTACCCGTCTCCACCCCCTGATCCCTGATCCACCACCCATCCCCACCCCTAAACCTACCAATCTCCACCCCCTGGATGTGGATCCAACTCCGCCCCCTGGATCTTTTGTTCTGCAGTGAGGGGCTACTGGGGCCTATTATCGTCCCTGTTTTGATTTCAGCAAATCAATTCGAGCGAACGCAGACAACGTGATTAATATTCATGAACCCAGCAGCTCATTGATCCTTAGTGCGTTTTATATTGTTATTAGTAGTAGAATTCGTAGTAGGCTAGTTTTGTTATCTTATCAGTATTATTTTTAGTTTTTTTTTTTTCCTTTTTAATCGAAACACTAAATGACAAACAATATCTTAAGCACTACCACCAGTCCTAAGTTCAGTCAACATGACAAATAATTACTAAAGTTCTATCATCATATAATGCTAAATTATCATAATATCAGATTATAATGCTTAACTGACTGATGCAAATTGTCAGATATATAAAAAAAAAAAAAACTGTGCCATTTTACAAACATAAGCTTTATATATATAATTGGTTGATACTATTTACAATAATATATTGAATTTGATAGGTGTCTCTTCCATTGTCCCACAGAAATATTAAAATAGATTAGTGTACAATGTTTTATAATAATAATTTATTCTATTTAGTGTCCATTTCATTCATTTAATATTGGGGGCATCCAAGTTATTTGACATATTTGAACATTTATTATTATTATTTTTTAAAGTAACGCAATAGTTACTTTCCCTGGTAATTAGTTATTTTTATAATGATGTAACTCAGTTACTAACTCAGTTACTATTTTTGAGAAGTAACTAGTAACTATAACTAATTACTTTTTTAAAGTAACGTGCCCAACACTGCTAAATACTGACATCTTGTTTTCAAGACTTTTCTGTGCCAGAATAGCCTTAAACTTTGTCCGTGATAGCATTGTTTTTATAATTCATCACCTTTATATATTATATTGTTATATTTTTATTCATAATTTTCATGTTTTCAACCATTACATCATATTCATATATTCTATATTCATAAATAAGAAATGTTATACAAGCAATTTTGCTGTTGTTCTGCTTGAGTGTGACATTCAAACCTATAACCATTGTTGCCTCAAAAATAATGAATAAACACCAAAGTAAAGCAAATTACTGTTTGCATTTGTTAGTACTGTTGCGTTGGGCTGATGCAGCGAGAGCTGTTTAAAGATAAGAAGTTAACACACACACACACACACACTCATTTTTGTGTGTGTGTGTTTGTGTCAGTGGGGTGCTACACTCTAGCTGTCTCTATGATGCAGAGGGTTATCAGTATCGTTAATGGAGTTCTTAGGGATGTTAATGACTCCCAGAGAGAGAGAGAGAGGGAGAGGAGGAAAGAGCATGAGAGGAGAAAGAAAAGTGTGCTAGCAAATCAGGCCTTCCTAACTTCTCCCAGGTCAATGTTTTCCATCTGAATTAATTGAGATTTGAGTATTTCATTTCCTACCTGTGTGGAACAACACACACACACACACACACACACACTGATGCACACTCTAAAGAAAACAGCTGAACGAGAACATCACTAATCAATGACAACAAATCAATGCGGCAATAATGTGTGATATGAGGGGATGAAATGTTGGTATGTGTAGCTGCTTTCCTCCAGGACCAACCCCTAACCTCTCCATCCCCTCGTCTCTCTCTTCCATTTACTCTCATTGATTTGCTGTATTTCTATAATTGGTCTCTCGACAAGTAGGCAATATGACGAGTGTATTTTCAATGTTTGCTCGCCACATATTCAAGAATTACAGTCACATTTGCTCGGGTTTTATGTTCGAGGCCATATGATCGTTATGTGCCAGTGTTGGTTTCATTAGGCAAATATCCTTGAGCAGGTATATGTAGGGCAATGAACGCTGGATATGACGGAGATCTATAGCTCATCACTCTGTGTGGTTCTTCCAGAGTTTGAATCGTTGATAAGGAATAATGTGATTGTCATGGGCCGTGCTATCTTTAACGAGGTAGATTTATTGTGCTGGGAGGGAGAAGAGGATTGTGGGTAGTTCCTTTAAGAGCTCAAAGTCAATAATGGGAAGGATTTTAGAGTGACTCCAGATCTGTCTTCAGTTTGTTTACGTGTCAGCATCTGAATTAGATCTAGTCATACCAGTCATTTTTATGTGCTTTGTGATGTGTTTATAAATGTTTGTGAACCTCTTCAAGATGCGAATTAACCCTTGGAAGCAGGAACGAGCCAATGTTACACAGTTCATGTAGGATTTTAAATAATTATTTTTGGAAGAGATTTATGTAACTAGATTGGATTTACCGGTAATTCATTTTCATGAATTCCTGCGTGCAAATGTTATGTGTGCAAAACATTTATCCTGAATTGAGCTAATTTTTGGTACATTTCTTCATGAAATCATTTGGGTTTACACACGATATGTGAATAAGACCAAGTGAGTTTATATTTGATGGTTTTAAATGCATTGCAAGAGGTATGGCAGGTATGGCAATTTATCAGTTGAAAATATCAGTTTCTCATACATTATACATTGTATTCATTCCAGAGTGTTTTATACTATTTGGAGTTTGCAACAATACTGTGCACACATTAGTAATGAATAAGCAATCATATATTAATTTGTGTGGTTATAAATCATCTATTGAGCAGATCAAGGTTAAAACTCTGATTGAGATGAAGTCTTTTTCACTCCTCAATCTGTTTTGTTCAGAATTCAGTGTGTGACATGAGAGTTGGGAAGCACTGTATAACAGGTTAGCTTTCTCATATAAGTGAACAGATAAGGTTCAGTGCCAAAAAAGTTCCCAATGGACGGGACACTCTCATCACCAGCTCGATGAATTTCACTTACAGAGAGTATACTTGAGGGAGGTTGTTACCTCTGAAATGTCTTTCCAAAAATAAACAAAAACCAAGTGTCTACGAAGCATTTTTAAAGCCGCTTTGACTCTGTGTTTTTGTAGTTGTTGATACTGTTTTTGGGTCTGCATGTGTTCTTTTGCCCTTTTTTTTTTCTTCCAAATGATCACATAAGTAAGTGCTTTTCCTGGCAAAATACCTTTGACATTAGTTTTTCTACTAATGTCTCCCTTCTCCCAGCTCTTGGCATGCCTGGAAATCTCCTCTCAGCTCCTCCTCTGTGCCTGAAGCCCCTTCTTTCTATTAAAGTGAACCCTGTATTTTTTACTTCAAAAATTTGACGTTTGAAACAGGAAACAAGTTAAATGTTATATGTGTTTTACATAAATATAGATTTTCCTTTAAGACATGTTTTAAACAACCCAATGATGTGGCTAGATTGCTTGTTGGGTTAAACTCTCAAACATCTAAGGAAACAAGAAACTGCGCACACACACACTTAAGACACGATAACGGTAACAATCAATGGCTAATTTTTGAGCATAAATGGGTAATTTTAAACTCTAGACGTCATAAAACAGCAAGATACTAAACATGACAAAATCAACAGCAACAGTGAAACTGGCAAACAGTGAAAACATGCAGCCTTATTAATTATTCATGCCTGGGTGCATGCTGGGAGCACCAGCAGCATGCGGCTATGTAGATTTTTACTTACTTTTTTGAAATGTATTCAAATCTGCTAATAAATATATAGCATTTCTAAATATATGTAATTGTAAATAT
Organism: Onychostoma macrolepis; assembly: GCF_012432095.1. Taxonomy (NCBI): domain Eukaryota; kingdom Metazoa; phylum Chordata; class Actinopteri; order Cypriniformes; family Cyprinidae; genus Onychostoma; species Onychostoma macrolepis. The sequence continues at coordinate 35,372,175 of NC_081155.1, forward strand.
CAAAAGATAATATTTACCTTAAAAGTTATAGTTTTAATTTCTATGTGCATGCTTTAAATACGAATGTAGAATTGTGTACTATTTCCAGTGAAGAAAGTAGCACTTTTTTATTTTTATTTTCAGTGTAGGTTGACATAATGTTATTTATATCTTAAGTGTTTGTGTGCTCTTACTAAGCGTAAGTGACGACAACATGTCACCCACTTAGCCTGTACTGATGTAGTTTCCTGTTACTACCAGACGTGCTGCACCAGATGAAGTGTTCGCTAAATTACATAATGGCTATTAAGCTGGATCAAAGGGCTTGTTTTGCATGGTGTCGACAGCATGCTAATTATCAATATACTCATTAATTACTGCCAGACAAAGCTAAATTAACAATTTGCATGACATTTTCATTAGACACTACCCTATTGATCAGGTGTCGGACACGACCACAAAGTAAACCATTTATCTTTTATGTATATACGCTTATTAAAACATTCTTTAGTTCCTCTTCTTGTAAAGTTAAATACAATTGAAAACCGAGTCACCAACTGCAAAGAATGAATCTCATCCCAGTTCACAAGATCTTCATTGATTCCTGCAGGCCTATGCCATTAGTCACCATGAATAGCCATGTGTAAATTTCCTGACAGTTTGACTATGGTATCATTAGAGTGTTGTGTGAAAGGAGAGTCTACTTTTCAACATTAACTCTAATTACTCTTTACTCCATATACTGTAGAGAGGATAATATGGCTGCTAGACAAAGGAGAGCTTCGCTAAGGTTCATTTACTTTAGTGGGGCCATGGCTACAACAGCTAAAGATAAAATAACTTTACAGTTGAGGTTAATTGTCATCCCCAAGGCTTTCCAAGCAGGCTTAAAAAGCGTGTTTAGATACACAGTATAGTCCAAATAAGTCATCAGTGATAGAAAGGAGCGTAATTCACGAACCGAGGCTAGATACTTCAATCGTGAGTGAAGTTCAATAACTAGCACCATTTCAATCCTGTCCCCACTCTTTTTCCTATCTTCTGGCTCTCTTTTTATGATCAGTCATCCTCAGATCCTGACAGGCACTTGTGTCTGTGTGAAGGGTTGAATATCTAGTCACTGACGAGTCAGGCACATTAGACAGCCACACAGCAATCAGTCGGATCAGGCTTTCTTTGGATGCCTCAAAAGTGGGGCCTAATTTTCAGATTCCTCTCAGGCTGAAAAATGACTTTGCACATTTGTAGGCCACTGGTGTATGGGCGAGCGTCTGGAGAGTTGTGCTATGGATGAATGATATGTAAAAAACCTGCAAATTAGTGCTTCTTCCTCCATTACAGTTACCATAGAGATAACAGCCTCCCTCGACAAATGGCCACAGTGGTGGAACTCTAACTTCAGCATGCCAGGTGATCAAAAATACATCAGAGTTCCCCACTGTATCCTTTGGAGTTAAAGGAATAGTTCACCATAAAATTAAAATTCTAACAATTTTTTTTTCTTTTCCCTGTGGAAAAAGACAAGGTGAAGAAAGCTCCATAAATGCATCCGTTACATCTGCCCTTCTTGACTCTTCAATGAAAGTTCATGAGTGAAGTACTGATGTCCAATTTGTATTTAAATTATTCAGGTGACCAAGTCTACCTAACTCTTGTGAATGGCTTGTTCATGAGTTCAGCAACCCATTTTGAAAATTTAGGTGAGTGAATAATGCACAAAGATATTTATGGTTTCAGAAGTTTTGGAATATAGTGCACAATTTGTATGGACCACTTTTATGATGTTGTGTGGTCTTTTTTGAAGCTCTACAGCCCCAGCCTTCATTCATATTCATCTTATGACAAAAAAAAAAGGCTAAGATGTTCTTAGAACAACATGAAGGGAATAAATAAGGATAGAATTAAGATTTTGGATGGACTACGCCTTTAAAACAGGGATCTGTCAACAGTTAAGTGTGTTCTTATTGTACTACTAGTATATCGATAGATTTAAAGCAGAGTTGAGACCAAGAGAAAGGTGTTAATGTGTGCACAGTGTAATTCATTATCTTTAAAGGGCTCTGGTGTGCAATAAGTGTTCATAGGTGATTCTCAAAGAATGTTTATCTTGTTGGAGGCAGAATTCATTAGGTTTATACTGTGATTACAGCACCTTCTCAGTCCTTCTGGATCAACTTTTGCTCTTCTGCACCACTGCTGTCTTAAATCTGTTGATGCATATCTCTTAAAAAGCGGACTTATAATTTATTCATGGGCTGGGAAAAACGGGACGTACAAAATGTTCAGCAAGACATCATCAAAACGAATCGCAAAGCATTTGGACGAAAGTAAGCGCATCCCTTTTTGCTACAGTTAATTGCTGGCTTCCTTTGCAAACTCTTGGTTGTGTCTATTCCTCCCGTTTCTCTCTCTGTTCCGCTCTGATCCTCTTCTCTCCCAGTTAGAGCTGCGGTCGGTGGGATGTGCGTACGTGCTGGACTCCCGTTGCCATGGCTTCTCAGCGGCTCTGCTGTGGTTTATGGCGGGCTACGAGTAAAAAGGTTCTTTGGTGCGGCTGTAAATCTCTCCTGCAATCAATCCCAGTGCAATACTAGTAAGAGACCTCAACTTTTAACGAAACCCACTCCTCATTCACACCTAGTGATTAAGGGTTGGCTTGATTAGAATTCACTCAGCGGGGCTCCAGCTGCCCCCTCCCTTTCTCCTCATGTCTCTCTGGATGGGCCCATCAACTCAGTATAATCACTGGGAAATGGCTCTTGCATGTATATGGAGATTTGCAGGTTGACAGCATTTTCGCAGGCTGCATGTCCTTGCCTCTCATCTGTCTCAAAATCACTATCCATATCCACAGGTGAGTGGGATCAGGTGGAGTGCCAGAGCCATGCCTCGCTGATCTTGGAATTTTAGTTGGGTCCAGTCCGGGGCATCGGTGCACCACCAGAGTGTCACTCCAGGGATGTTTTGACCTCATTTCAAAACAATCTGCAAAGCCTTGATTATGGATGTTATCACACGATTTAAAAAAAAATAATTATCACTGCACAAAAATATGAATTTCCATGATAAGCCTGGAATTAGACATGTTTGTGCCTAGGGCAGTGTGTGACATTTTCCCAGTCAAGTGCACGGTTATTTAAATTAATGCATTAATTTAATATAAAATACAATTTTATAAATACAAAAGCACTTGCTTGAACAACATTAGAATTAATAATAAAAATAAAAAAAACACACAAATGGTAAATACACAGTAGTTTTAATACTTTGAATTTAATATTTTGACACAGATGTCAAATACCTGTGAGGATAACCAAGGCTTAACGGAATCCTCCAAAACAAGGTTACCAGAACAATGTTTTGTTGATGCATGTGTTAATGCTGATAGAAGGATGTTTCCTTGAGAATTTGTCAGTTGGGTCAAATTTATACGATTTTGTTTGGATGAAGTAATATAATACAACACATAAATCTGCAGTTCTCTCTACCTTGTAGGGATACTATATCTGGACGTTTTTCCACTGCATCCCATTCTTCTTCCTCTTTTTTTTTTTTATCTACTTCGTTCTGTCAGTCTCCCATCCAATGCTGTGGTTTCCTGTGGGGATCTCGTGGTTATTTTAGGGATGAGCAGGAATAATATCAGACTATTCTCACACTCGACCTAGAGCAGAACATAATGGAGTGAATCTATCACTCATCACCACCTTTCTTTTCTCAGATGTACCTCCGGAAAGTCCTGCGCTGCCTGTGCGGCGCTGCTGATCATTCACGTGTGGTGATTCAAAAAGAACAGGTTCCTTGTGGCTGTAAAAGCACTCAGGCTTGGATGAGGAAGTGGGGAGTGAGAGACCTGCACAGAGAGCAAAGCAGCCCTGTCAGAGCAAGTTAACAGCAGTCAGAATGGTGAGAGAGGTTCGGGCATCGTGAAAGGACTCGCTTTCATCACTTCCTGTAGCTTTAGAGGAAATGAGACAACAAAAATGAAGCATAAGGATCTCGCAGGCACAGAAATGAACCTTTTACGTGGGTACTGATTTACTACTGATGTGCTCTGAGATCAAAGATCACGTGTTATCATGTCAAAAATGCAGGCTAAATGATGCTATTGCTAAATGTGCTAAATACTTTCTAAATGATGATAACCAATAAACATTCGGTATGATATGTTTAAACTTGGGCTGCACGATTTGGGGCGAAATTTTTTTTTTTGATGATGATGATGATGATTATTATAATTATTAATGTTTGTTTTTATTGTATTATATAAGTCATATACTGTATGTCAATATGACCATAAAATAATAATTATGATATTTTTATGACGATGAAAATGATTGCTAAATAAAACAATTGTTATTGGAATATTTCACTGTAAAATAAAACAAATCTAGTACTGTATATAAGACAATCAAACAATAATAGAAACATTATTATTATTATTATTATTTCACAGTAGAACTGTATACTTTCAAAAGTAATATTTATGACTGTCTTAATTTCTTCATTTTCAAATGTAAAAAAAAGCTTTTATTTTTGTGGACAACTAAGCCATATTGCAATTTTTGTTTTATTTTGACTAATTATGCCACCCTATTATAAAGCACTGAATCTCCTTAAATTTTAAAGGATAGACATGCAAAAAAATAAAAATAATAATAATAATAATAATGATAATAAAAATACATTTTGTCATGAACTCATCCTCAGGAACATTTATACTGTTTTTGTCCATACTGTGAAAGTCAATTAAGCCAAAAACAACATTGGAACCCACTGACTTTCACTGTATAGACAAAAACATTTTCCAAAATATATAATTTTATATTCAGCAGAAGAAATAAATGCATACAGGTTTGGAACATCATGATCGTTAGTTAATTTTTGGGGTGAAGAATCCTAGTTTGATCAAATCACAGCTTAGAACCTGTTTGGCATTGTCCGGATCACTTGAGATGGCTAATGGGACCAGTGTGACGAGCAAGGTAATGAAACACGGAGATGAGAGGACCTAAGAAAGACCTGCACCTTTCTTGCTTCATATTTTTACTCTCTGAAAGGCATCTTTGTTGTAGAAAGCAGGGATGACTAGTTCACCGCTGGGATTCTCACAGCTGATTCTATGCTAATGCGGCTTGTTAGAAATGATTGCTTTGTTATCACTGGCAATGCTTTGTGCAAAAGCCTCGTGAGCAACGTACTATTATGGCACATTAGTTCTAATGAACTGGTCCATATGCTCCCAAACTCCTCTGGAGGAAGGAACAACACAACACATAACACGCAAACGGAAACATGCAGGGTTTTGTACACAGGCATTCCCTCCCAGTTGCACACAAACACACTACAAAGATCCCGCTGGTTCTTCAAAGAGACTTACAAAGGCCTTAAAACAAACCCGCCTGTTTAGAAGCCCAATAACACGCCATGCTGGATTACACCCTTTCAAAACCTTGTCTAATACATTTTGTCTTACGCCAAGAAACTTACAAGAACACTTTGTTTTCAGAAGGATGTGCATAATTTTACCTAAAAGTCAAGACTCTCCATGGTCCCATCAAAAGCCCTGCATGACAAACTAAAAAACGTATTCCCCAGCCTGTAGTTGGAACTGCCCTGGATACGCTGCGAACCAATCCGTGAATGCCTGAGCTGCTTCAGGCATATTCCTGAGCCACCCTGTCTGAATGCTGATTAGCTTTAGTGTCCGCCACATAATGTTTCAAGCTGTATCTCTAGCGCTCATAATTGGTTATTAATGAGGAGCTGCTTCACTCCTGTGGGGACTCAAGTGTTGAAAAGGAAAAGTTTGTGTTGAGTTTATGAGTTTGAGTTAAGTGCGTGCACGTACCTGTGCAATACCGCGGACTCTCCGTCCTGCCATTTCCATGGAAACACCAGCTTCCTTTGCTCCCACCTGACCTATTGCTGCTGTATTGTTATTTACATAGCATTTGTGGCTGTGTTGCTACCGTGTTTTGCTCCGGTAGAGCCGCTTGTTCGTAGATTTGTATTGGGAATGAGCTGCGCCGGATAAGCTCATGTAAATATCAGCCACGGCGCAGCATTTGGAGCACCATTGTAGTAACAGATGGACTTACTCTCTTTCGTCACCATCCCATTGTCTCTCTTTCTGTTGCGATACGTCTGTCTCGGCCCACTGGCTAACAGGTTTTGCCATTTTCCTCAACCCTGTCCTAATCCGTTGCCTTTGTTATGAGGGGAGCAGGTGCTGTGGAAGCCTCCTTCCATCATTCATCATTTATTGGACTGTTACAGACAGCATTTGGTGATAAATGCTTCACACTGGCACTCTGAGCCAAAGTCTTTACATGCGTTGTTCGTTAGCGTTTATGGCCCTCTGGTACGCTCTCATCCCATTTCTAAACAGGGAGGATCGTTTTACAATCAGATGTAAAACAGAATGGATGTGAATCTTCACACTCCAGCACACAAAATGTCTCATTTTTGTCTGATTTGTGGAATCTGTTCAAAAGAGAATAGATTAGAACCAAAACCTTCTATTTTAGCTTGTTTCTGAACAAACCCAACCCAACCCAAACAGACCCATAAACCGTTTTCATCCCCAGTAGAAGCTCTTTATCACTGTTGCTCATGTTGTTCACCAACAGTTTTGTATTAGTACCAAACAGTTAGACAACAGCACAAAATATAAACTACTTTTCAAACATTTGGAGTTGGTACGATTTTTAAAAGTTTGATAGTTTGATTGAGTAATTGATTGAAGGCTTTTATGCTCACCAAGGCTGTATATATTTGATAAAATACACAATAAAAACAGTAATATTATGAAACTGAATTCCAATTTCTGTTCTAATATGTTTTAAAAAGAAATGTATTCTTGTGATGGAAATGTTGAATTTTCAGCAGCCATTACTCAATTCTCCAGTATGATCCTTCATTCTAATCTCATTCTAATATGATGATTTAGCACTCAAGAAACATTTCTTCTTATTATCAATGTTGAAATAATTTGTGCTGCCTAATATTTTTGTGGAAATCGTGATGCATTTTTCAGGATACTTTGATGAATAGAGAGTTCAAAAAGAACAGCATTTATTTAAAATCTTTTGTAACATTCCAAATGTCTGTGCTTTAAATTTTGAACAATTCAATGCATCCTTGCTAAATAGAAATATTAAAAAAAAGAATGCAATCTATACAATGGGCAATGTTTGCTAATGACAAATGTAAGTCAGTTTCATACTTTTAAGAGCCCACCATTTCATAGATAGATAGATAGATTTGTTGATTGATTGATTGATTGATTGATTGATTGATTTAATCAGAAAACACAGTGACTTTTTAATAGCTGGTGTTGGAAAAAGCTTTTTGTCCCGAGAATAGTGTAATTGCCTTTGCATCTATTATAAACTGTATTGCAATTAACAAACCCCCAGTTTTCACACAGCTTCTAGTGGTGTTCCTTGGGGCCCACTTTAAGTTAAAATAGGCTATTACAATGATCAAACCATCTGACAGTCACTTGTGATTGGGGATTGATGTACAATAGAAAGTTGGATTATAGCATAAACATTGTCCTGTTTGCATTAGATATCCTTGTGAGCTTAACATACAAGGAATTAAAACTCACAAACAGCTGTGTTGTTTTTCTCCACTGATATCGAGTCTTGTAAAAACCAGCATGGTCCTGGGGGTTATTCATCTCGGGTGCTCATGGTTAATTAGCGTAAGTACACAGAGTCGTGCCTCTCCCGGTGGAGCCTTGCGGATCAGATTTAAGAAGATCTGAAGCTTAACAGCACATCTTCTGTATATTCTCAAACACACATACACTTGTATATACACAGGCACAGCTGCATGTTTGGATCCGCCGACCTGCTGCTGGCCAGATGTTACATGCTGTTGTGTATGGACGCCATCCAATTTTCAGATTAGTTTGCTCTGAGACAGATTTTTGAGAGCAACATGTCTGAACAACATGTACAGTAATGCTATACTAGTATAGGTCAAACTGGTCAAATCTTTGCAAATAAAATGTTATTGTCTTAGATCTAAATAGATTATGCATGACCTATAAATACAAAAATCACAAACAAGATTAGCTGAAGTGAATCATTTTTGCATCACTAGCATCATCAAAAAAAAAAAAAAAAAATTATATATATATATAAATGGACAAATAAAATGTATATACTTTGTGGTTAAAATTATATAAATGTTATTTTATTTATTTATTTAGAAAATTACCGATTGTTTTCACTAGATAAGACCCTTATTCCTTGGCTGGGATCATGTAGAGCCCTTTGAAGCTGCATTGAAACTGCAATTTGGACCTTTAACCCATTGGCCACCTTTTAAGTCCACTATAATAGAGAGAAATCCTGGAATGTTTTCCTCAGAAAGCTTAATTTCTTTTCAACTGAAAAAAGAAAGACATGGATGACATAGGAATGAGTAAATTATCAATAATTTTTCATTCTGGAAGTGAAGTAATCCTTTAAGCCATTTTGAAAGTCTTGGTCATACTATTTTACGGGACACCAGCCAAGGAATTGCACCTTGACAATAAAGAACAATCTTTAAAGACTGTTGAATAAATAAGAATTACAATTAAATTGTAGGAAGTTGTAGTCTGACCAGTCTGAAGGATTTGTGAGATATCGTTAACTTGTAGAGCCTTTTTACTGTATTATCAACACAAGGAACACACAAGTGTAATAAAAAGGGGTTTTATTAACAAAGGGATAGACAAGAGTAACTAACAACTACTAAATGGATACAATGAATGGATAAAGTGCAAATATTGATAAATGGAAGTGACTGAGTTCAAGGTCACTATGGATGTTATCTTATGGAAAGATAAACGGAAGTTTCCTGGAAGTAATAAGATATTCTAGGTTCACCTTATTCTAGGTTCAACAAATAAATCGAGGGATTATTTGTTATTAAATGGCATCGGTTATCTAGAATCTAATGAAAATTATATAATCATAAACTGACAACTAATGCCAATGGTCTCTGGAAAGAGGTTTGGAAAGAGTGATATTTACATTCTGCCTGGTCATGTGCTGAGTCTGAGCGGTGACGTCTTCCACTTGTCGTCGCAGTGGAAGGAAAAGAGTTGGATCCGTTTCACAGTCTTGAACACGAAGCACTGTTGGACAATGAACTGAGCACCGAGAAGGTTATTTGGTCTGGAACACACAAACCGGAGCCTTGAAGGTGAAGGTTCTGAAGTCTGTACAGAAGATCCGGACTACCTGGAAAACGCAGGAAGGAGGATCGCTGACGTTGACGTTCTGAAGTTGTTGGAGATGATCCTGACAGTTTGGAACTCACAAACGGAGGATCACTGAAGAGACGATTCTGTGGTCGTTGGAGAGTATCCTTGCAGCTTGGAACTCACAAGCAGAGGATCGCTGAAGAGAAGATTCTGAAGTCGTTGCAGAAAATGGGGGGCACTAAGCTTGTGGTCGTTGTTGCTGTGGCAGTTTCCGAACTCCCCAAACTCGCTTCTTGCAGAACGTCCTTGCTTCTCCTTGGAACAACTTCGCTTAGCATAACTTAGCACACGGTTGACCACACCACTTAGTACACTTCCTTGTCTTGGAGAGAACCTTTTATTCCTTCCCTGAGAAGGCGGGATTTGCAAGTTGGCACCTTTCAGATCCAGCATCCTGATTGGCTGATGCTGTCAGAGGTGGCCATGGTATGGCCTCTCTCTCTGGCATGAGCTCTATTTGCATAGCTTAAAAATTCCACATTTGGAACAATGTCTTTAAAGTTTTTCCTATGCATTATTCACTCTCCAAACCAATTCCAGATTAACCTACACATTGTGATGAAAATATGAAGACCAAACACCAATGGGTAATGCTGAGCATTGATCCCTGCATTCATATATACAGTATATACATTAACAGGTAATGTTGCATACCTGGTTGTATCACACACAGCACTCGTTAAGTATATAAAGCACTGTAAATTGATATGAGGAAGGTTTAGTCAATTTTGTGTACCTTCTGTGTGAATGCATGTGGAGATGCGTTTTCCCTTTTGTGGCTTTGGCCACATGGCAAAACTGTGAGGGGGATTTATGATCGTTCACACTTTGATAAGAGTAAGGGAGAACAAAGCAGTACCTGGGTGGGGGTTACAGTATGATAAAGTTAACCCCCTTCTCCACAAGGTAAAACCGGTTTGGTCAGTCTGAGGTAGCAAGCGATTGTTCACACTTAGGTCTCAAGAATGAAGAACTGTGATCAGTAAAATACCACATGGTGATTGTATCAGTTTTTAATCCATGAAATGCTGATGTCCTTATCCTTCCATGAATTATAAGTTTGAGGGAGACTTAGGCACTTCCTGCCTGGAGGGTTGCTGTATGTTAATGTTAACCCCCCCTCTCCACAATAGGTAGTGTTATGTTAAAACAACCCAGACAGCAACATAGTTTTGGCCCAGATTTGGCTCACATCTGGCCAGTGTGAAATCCATGCGGGCCAGATGTGGGCCAGATGTGGGCCGGATCTGGGCCGACACTGCTTGCTGTCTGGGAAAAGGCATCCTTTATGGTCAACACCGCCTAATCTCATCAGAACATAACTTTCCACGTGTTGTGTGGAAAGGAGCCTTCCCATCTTGACTGTTGTTCACTACAGACTCCTCACTATTTTAGCACCTAGATACTTTAATGAAATATAACTGAGAACTCTATTACATTTCTTCAGCTATGAAAAAACAATTTATATGAGTGATCCACCTGCTTCTGTGCTGGATGTCAGCTCCATATTTCCTGAGTTTTAGTTTCCTGAGGGAGAAGCATATTGCTGAGTCGTGTTCGTTTTTGTGCATGTTCATTGGTTGTGGATTGAATTTGATTTGAGTTGTTTGTGATATGTGGCTAGTATCATATACTGATCTCCAGTTCTATCTCTGAGTGTGATTAGTATGCCTGCCATAGCTTCCCCTCTGGGCGGCCCAGCCCACCTGCAGACACACATGCACACACAACGTCTTTTGCTATCACTCTCTTTTCATGGATCCTTGCAGCAATGCAGGTCGCCAGGGTAACAGCTGGCATCTCACCGCCTTTCTCTCTATGTGTGTGTGTGTGTGTGTGAGTGAGTGTGGATGTGTAGGCATGAGCCTTGTGCCAGGTGAGCCATTAACACCAGTCTCACACAACTGCCACCTGCCACGCTGCACACTCGACCATATCTTCTCTCTCTGTGTGTGTGTGTGTGTGTTTGTTTGTTGTGACTGTTCTGGCATGTGCTTACATTTGCTGGGTCATAGTCAAGTTCAGTAGTGCACTTGTATCAGTGCGTGTGAAGACTGGAATACTCAACACAACTTTTGCAATCTGAACAAATTTTAAAACACTAGATATCATTCTCAAAATCTGCAGACTGACTTTGATTTTCATTGCGTCCAGATATCAAATTGAGGAATAATCAGGGCAAAAGTTGTGTAGTGCATTCCAGCCAAGGGCGGTCCATGAAGGATTCAGAGTTGTCTGCAATGTGATTGGCTGATTAAAAACAAATAACTAAATAAATAATATAAATACGATTGACAAAAAGCAACAACAATGAATGAATCAACTGATTAATCAACTCGTAATTAACTGATTGTGTATATTAATTTGTGATAACGTATTTCTGTCATCTCACTTCAGTATGTCAGTTATGCATCAGTGTATTTGTTTAGCTTCTTAGCTAATGAACAGCTGACTCGTTTAAGTTCATTAGCTAAAATGTCTGTCTAGTCAAGTCACTGAAGTTGGAATAAAACTGTCAGTCTGGAAAATGTTAGAAGGTAAAGCTTTGTCTAGATAGTTGGTGGTTTTCCCCAAATTTGGTGTGTTAGGCAGTCTGCACTTGTTAGATTTACTGCTGAAGAAGTTTGCCACCTGAAAAAGAGAATGACTGAATTATAAAAATTATAATTAGCTTCATATAAGACAATAAAATTATAGCTTTATAATTTAATACAATTACATAAAACATTGTTTAGTAGCCTACTTTTCTAACCATTGTGACATTCAGTGTTATTCAGACTTTAATCTAGATTTACTGCCAAGATGAATGTTTTAGTACACACACACACACACGAACCTCTCAAGAGATGGATGTCCGCCATGATCCCTTTTAGCCAGTCGGCCAGTTTAGCCGAATCCCTGCAGACATTTCTACTGTGTGTGTGTGTGTGTGTGTTTGTGTGATTACAGAAAGGTACAAAGAATGCAATGCAATTATGTTTTTGTTTACTAGCTTAAAGCTTCGCACTGTACCCTACTGTGTGCTAAATGGCCAAATACAGTATCCAGGAATAACATTCTTGTCTCCTTAATACTTTGTATTATATTAGTTAATGTCATTAAAAGTGACTTTTAGTTCATTAGCTTTAAAGCCATCTAAATGCTATGTGTGCACCTGAACCTCAACAAATACTTTTAGCATGTCGCATGTAGCTTAAACACATTCAAGCAGTCTTTGTACAGTCTTTCTCTTCTGGGAAAACAGACCAAAAAAGGTATGACTCATCTCGCTCACTGGGACGCTGCTGTCTAGAATGGAAAATACCCTCTTGCTAGTACTATGTGCAACAGGCTAGCATTAGCACATAGCATTTCCATTACGAAAATAGTAGAACATAGAGCCATAGTTTTATTATAGTGTAAGTGTAGTTTTTTTTTTTTTTTTTTTTTTTGGGAGATTGATTACTATTTGTATAATCACAGTTTTACTACAAATACCATTGTTAAACTATGGTATAGTAGTGTAGTAAAAACAGGCTATTGTATATTAAAAAGTGCTTTGATATGTCCCTCCTCAACCCCTTTACAGTAGCAAAATATTTATTTATTTATTGTTTGTTTGTTTGTTAATAAAAATATATTTAAAATATCAGGTTTTATGTGTTTGTTTTTTAGGGCTGCACAATTTGGCCACATATTTTGATATTTTGTGAAAATTTTGTTTATTAATATGACTTTAAAATAAATAAATAAATAATAGGTTATTATTATTATTATTATTAAATACAAAACAAAATAAGATATTACTATTGTAATATTTCACTGTAAAATAAAATTACTGTATTTAACATCAAACAACAATAATAATAATAATAATAACAATAATAATAATAATAATCATTTTTATTGATTTATTTTTTTACATTACAACAGTTAACATATGTGACCCTGGACCACAAAACCAGTCTTAAGTGTCAATTTTTCGAAATTGAGATTTATAGATTATCTAAAAGCTGAATAAATAAGCTTTCCATTGATGTATGGTTTGTTAGGATAGGACACTATTTGGCCCGAGATACAGCTATTTGAAAATCTGAGGGTGCAAAAAAATCTAAATTTTGAGAAAATCGCCTTTAAAGTTGTCCAAATGAAGTTCTTATGCATATTACTAATCAAAATTAAGTTTTGATATATTTATGGTAATAAATTTACAAAACATCTTCATGGAACATAATCTTTACTTAATATCCTAATGATTTTTGGCATAAAAGAAAAATCGATAATTTTGACTCATACAATGTAGTTTTGGCTATTGCTACAAATATGCCCCAGCGACTTAAGACTGGTTTTGTGGTTCAGGGTCACATATGTTTATTTAACATATCATGTAACCCTGCCTTCTCTCCCTATTAGGAAAGCATTGCATCCATGTATCTGGGAATGTCTGTGTGTGTAAATGAGAGAGTCTGGTCAGTAATGTGGCCTATAACATGTCCTTGTGTTTTTACAATGGCAAACACACAGTAGGGTTGAAATCAATAACTTCCATCTGCAGTTTAATCCCCCACACACACACACCAGCACACACAAGTCACATCCTCTCTTATTCCTTCTCTTCATCTTTCTTTCTTTCTCTCTATCATACATTTAATCTCCTCACAGACACTATCTTCCTCTGCCCGCAAATTAAACAGCTCATTGTCTGCCGAGATTCACTAAAAATCCGTTGCCGATTACACACCTCTCATTCCACTGACCCATCAAGGTCATCAACGCAAATGCTGAGCGGAGCCAGCAGCCTCTTAACGTCCATTCCAGCTCCACTGCTCACTAAAAGGGCACCAACAGAGCTCTGAATAGATGCCGAAGCCATTTTTTTTCCTGATCTGAGACCTGTGTTCTGCCTCTGGTGGGACACAGTAACCATTCATTTGAATAGGGGGAAGCCTCCTGTTTGACAGGAAGCTATCATGAAGAAGAGTAATTGTGAAGCCGGGCTGCTTCTGTAGGCGAGAAAATGGCAGCAAATGACTGCAGTGGGACTAGCCGCTACACAGATAGACACGCGGTTATTAAGAGACTACACTCTTAAAAATAAAGGTGCTTCAAAAGGTTCTTGTGATGCCATAGAAGAACCATTTTTGGTTCCACAAAGAACCATTCAGTCAAAAGTTCTTTAAAGAACCATCTCTTTCTTACCTTTTTATAATCTGATGAATGTTCTTTTGCCACAATGAACCTTTTGTGAAACAGAAAGGTTCTTCAGATGTTAAAGGTTCTTTATGGAACCATTTAGACAAAAAGGTTCTTCTATGGCATCGTGAAGCACCTTTATTTTTAAGAGTGTAATATAACTCTCTGTTCATTAGTGATTTCCTCCACACATAGCACAGGGCTCTAATGGCCTTCAAATGCACTGGAATTGTCCAAACAGGATCTAGTACTCTGTTGTTAACGGGCTACATTATTTAATGAAGATCACCTACAGTGAACAAATCAGTTTTTCCTCCTGCTTTCTTGCTGTGAGGCTGTTTCTTCCGTACGACTTCAGGGATTGCTATGGAAATAAAGCATGCCATTGTGTGCTGTCTATTTTTAGTGAGCAGATATCTATCTATCTATCTATCTATCTATCTATCTATCTATCTATCTATCTATCTATCTATCTATCTATCTATCTATCTATCTATCTATCTATCTATCTATCTATCTATCTATCTAATGTGATCTCGATTCAATCTCAGACATTTGGACATTTTATATATATATATATATATATATATATATATAGACACAGTAAAAGTGATTAAAAATTTGAGGAACCCTTTGCCTTAAAATTAAGTAAATAATAATAATAAAAAAAAAAAATAGTAAGTTAAGTGAATTGTCAAGTTTACTTAACTTTTTATTTATTTTTATTATTATTTACTTAATAATTTTAAGGCAGCAGGATTTCCTCAATTTCGTTTAAGTTGTCAACTTATCACTTTTTACAGTGTATATATACAGTATATATATATATAGTAAGGTCCAAATGTCTGAGATTGAATCGAGATCACATTAGATAGATAGATAGATAGATAGATAGATAGATAGATAGATAGATAGATAGATAGATAGAAACAGTTGCAAGATTTTCAGGATAAATTAGTCATTTATTTTTTATTACAACTGTTATAATAAAAATGCTAATAATAATAATAATAATAATAATATGATGTAAAATAAAATATTTTGTATTCTACTTTATATAAGAATTTGTCACACTAATAATTTGAACTGTTTTATATAAGAGGTCAGATGCTTTTGCTTCCATTGAAGCACAAAATCTTCTTTGGAACATTTTCAAATCGGCTGGATAATATCATTAAGTTTGTCATGCTGATGATATAATTTGAAATGAAAAATGTTGCATGAAATTGCGGAAGAAAGATAAAAAAGAAGCATTTTTCAAACTTTTAGCCCCACTTTGGATGTTAGTTTGTGACTAACAAACCATGTTTGTCTGTTTCTTTTATTTTGCATTATTTCATTTAGTTTTGAGGGATGTCTCAGCAATGACGATGCAAATGTGTGTGCTTGTGTGTTAGAGAACTGGGTAAGAGAAAGAGAGAGAGGACGTCTGATCACTAGGCCTTCAATGACACATCATACTTTGGCCTTGATGGCAGCACATTTATCAACACATCTGCTGTCCTTGTACACCACACACACACACACACACACACACACTAATAAACACACACTCACTCTCTCACACACACACACACACACACACACAAACTACGGTGCTAGTAGTAAAGAGGCTTGTAGAAATATTACATGCATACATAAATACATACATACAATGTCTTGTGTTCCTATTCTGCTCTATCTTTTCCCAGTTCATCCTTTATTTTTCATATTTCATGTCTATTCCTGGCAACATGACCGTTCCAGCTGTGACTCCACCTCTTTATGTGTCCCTGGGCCCTCACTAATACCGTCCCCCTCTCTGTCTGTCTCTCCACATCGTTGTCTTTCTCTGTCCCAGTCCTGTGTACTCCCACTGGGAAGTGTTTTAATTAGGCACCATGACTGCCTTGATGGACATTATTAATGCAGTTTCCTGCAATCCACAAAGAGTTGATAACTGGCTGAGGAGTGAGTCTGTGTTTTATCCCAGATTCGCAAACGGGTTTGACATCCTGTTGCTCTTTTAATTCAAAGATTTAATTCATCTCTCTTCCTCCTGTTGTGTAGTTCCACAGAAAGTGAAATACCATTCTGTAACCTTCTTTGTGTGCTGTATGGAGAAATGAAACATTAGGTGTGGAGTGAAATGTAGAGCATATTGTGTACAAACTATTAAATCAGTTTCATAGGTCAATCCAAAAAAAAAAAAGAAGAAAGAAAAAAGCCTTTTAGCTTTGATAAGTGAGATGTGACAGCTTTTATTTCATGCTGTATTTAATATTGTATTTGGGTCATTCTTACTGTGCCCACATTTTAAAGTCTCCATCATGTGTCTTAATATTCTGGATAAAATATTAAAAGTAAATTTGAATGATTTCAAATCATGTTAGTTATGTTCAATAATGATATCACAATTAACTGAATATATGATTGAATTTTTAATTATTTTACTTCACTAATTTGGTTTGCATGGATTTTGTAATTTTTCCCCCATATCCCTAGGCTATTAACATGAAAATCTAGTAATTTATTAAGAAATATTCTAGCTGTTTCTTTTTTCTTTTCTTTCTCAAATCAAAGAGTTTGAAACTAATAGTGTTTTCTTGAGAACATTTTTAAATTGATGATTATTTTATGTTTGTTTGTTTGTTTTGACCTGTGTCCTCCTTAATATCACTTTCAATCCTGTTAGTCATTTGTAATATTTCTTAATGACATCATGCACCAGGAAGTGATATCATTTTTTGGAGGGAAAACCAAATGCAGCCCAAACATTAGTGAGTATTAGCAATGGATTTAATTCATCATATTTTGGTGTTGTGTAATTAATTAAATTATACATAATTTATTTGAACTTTAGAAGAGCATGTTTTTGAAAATGTGGTATATTCTTCTTTTCTTTTTTTTATTGTATTTTTTCCCCAAAGCTTCGAGTTAAAAATGTACTGCATAACAGCACTGACCCATTTCCTGTTGGTTTTTCTGTATAAAAAGCACATAAATTATTAAATACACTTGGTGCCATATTCACATTTTGTTGTCTTTTTATGTGATTGTTTTATTTAATAAAATGAATTAATTACATGTAATCTGTTCCAAAAAAAAAAAAAAAAAAAAGTGAGGAGTGTGCTGTGTGTGAGGAAGGAAACACAAAAGTCTTGTTTTCACCTCTGGGAGTGTACCTTCATCAAATGCTGGTTTTTGATTGATAATAAAATCTTTACTTTAATTAAATAGAGAACCATTTCTCTGGCTGAGCTTTTCTCCCTCTCCATTTGTAAGACAACAGCGGGTCAAGCCCCCTTGTCAGATGGTGTTACCGATACAGGAAGAGAGTGACCTCTGGTCCCTTAAATGAGAACAAACTATTAAGAGGTGGAGATGGATAGGGTTCATTTGCATAACACAGGATACAGTGTTTGTGTTCGTTAACAATTGTGGTGTAATGAGAATATGAAACAAAAGGAAAATGAATAGATCATATCATGCTGCTGCAGTCAGAAGGGTTTGTGTGAGTGAGAGAGATATGAGTGTAGGAAAGCATTTCCTTTTTGTGCATTTACTGTAAATAGACATACTGTATCTATCTGTATACGTATATACTGTAAATAAATGTTTTTAGGGTCTTTGCTGAAAATTTTAGCTCTAGTTATAAATTAAATTAAAATGACATTGCTCTCTGACATTATCACGGTCGTCTGGTCACTCTTTATAATTATTATTCAGATTATTAATCATTATACAGGTGTCTTGATGACATTCTTGTCCTTTTCTCACCATAATTTCAACCTCACGGGAAAAATCCTGTCATGTATATTTCATTGTGTCATATTGCATGTTTTATGCAATTTCACGGTGTGTGGGAGGCGCTTGTGTCTTCATTATTGGTGCAGAGAGGATTTGACCTGCTTCCTTTGAAGGGCACGAATATTTCATTATCATAAATAAGCAGCAGTCACTGTCTTCCAGATTGGAGAAATCACATAAACACACGTTCACATGCTCTAGGCTCTTTAAACATGCAGCAGACATAGAGATGTGCTGCATGCGCCCAAATTCATATTCAGATCACTTATTCTGTGATGGCATATATGATGATGATGTCGGGTTTAGATAGCAGCTGGAATACGTCCATTGCTACACTGCTATATGTCAAGCTACTAATTGATATTTGTTTTACTTATTCCCAGGATAAACTACTTTACTTATAAAATATAGAACCTGATATAGCAACTTGGCTCTCTTGCATCAGTGTTGAGGAATGTATTTTTAAAATGTTGCTTGCCAAGCTACCTCCTACTTATAATGTTTAGTTAAATTCTAATCAAGCTTCCCTGCCGGCTAATGACATAAAGTAACAAAATACATTGAAGCTGCTTAAGGGGATGTTTAACTGGGATATATAAATGTTCACTGATATAATTTATATTTTACTCTGAGCCATCATGCATTACAACCCTTTTTTAAGATTACACCCTTATTTATACAAAGTGAAAAACATAGAACAGCAGCATTAAACATACATAAACATATTTTTATCGAAGTAGAAACGGTGTTTTAAGAGTATTTTTGGACATTCTAGAGAAGGTTTCGATTTTAAACATTCCATTTATCAAAGAACAATTTCACACATACATCGTCTTCACATACCTCAAGCATTATTTGATATAGAAAATGTAAGAAATTTTAAAAATAAACTAATTCTAAGAATAATCAGCCAAAATAAAACACTTTTCAACAGCCATTTAAAATAGTGTACTTCATTCGAACACAAGCACTCGACATATGTGCACTAGAAAGCTTAATTCTTCTCCATTGTCTGCACTATTTTTTTTAAAGTTATAAGTTAAATGTTTATACACATATTTAAACTTGAATTGTGTGCATCTCTTATTTCCCACACAGAATTGCTCGTCTTTAGTTGTTGTAGTCTCTCGTAGTTTTTTTTTTTTTCACAATCGTTTCTTTGTCGACTGTGAAACAGCGGTCCGAGGCAGAATCCTTGTGGAGAAACTAATAAAAAAACAACAACCTGGTCTCATAAAAATACGTACCTCTGCGCACTTTTTGTGCGACACCCTGGCACGTTTTTATTACGTAGATATTGGTACGTATTGCTGTTTTTTTATTACGTAGCTTCAGGTACATATTGCAGCGATTCAGAATTCAAATATCCGGGGACTGTCGCTAAAGGTTAATGCTCTATCGTGTTGGAAATTAGCCCTACACCAAATCCAACCCTAAACCTACCCGATAGTGTTAACAAATGCAAAACTGATATAAAACCGTATTAGCTGATGCAACTGTGCCATTTCAACTTCCTATTACGCAGATTTTAACTGCTTTGTCGAACCGTAGTTATTACACGGAATTCGAACCGGTGCTTCTCGTCTCTTAAGTCCGTCTCCGTACTCCGTGAGCTACCGAACGAACTTATCATCTCTGAAAACCCATAGATATGAAGCTGGATGTGTGCGATGCTAACGTTCAAAAGTATCAGTTTTCAAATCTCCCAGCATATTAATATTGTTTTGAAGTCATAGCATGATATTCTTCAAGTAATTGTGTGAAAATTACGCTTTATTTATCGTAACTCTGTAAATTTGTGTGAAAGTGTTCATTTATTTTGGAAACTGCAGTGATATGTACTTATTGGTACGTATTTCATGTCACGCTAAAAAGTGCACACAGGTACGTAAATGCCATGAGACCAGGTAGAAAAAAAATGAACTAAACTCACAAAAATAAAAAAATAAATAAAATAAACTAAAATAAAAAAGTTTGTGGTGCATACTTGAGCTGAGTGTACCGAGGATTTGCAAACTTTTGACTGTTTACATACAGTATAGTCATACAGTACTGATGGTGATGATTAAATTTGTCACGTGCGCTGTATGCATACTTTAGCGCACCTAAAAAATCATGATGAATTGCTTAATATGTGAGTTAATCTGTTCTTCCTAAGCGGGCGTTTCTTGACTGGAAAGCTGAACTAGACTGCATGATGTGAGCCTAGTTTCCTAACACTGAATGCTATAAAGATGTGCTCGCACTGAATTTATAGTGAAAATAAGGTGAAGAATTATGCTTTCTCTGACAGCACTGAGGACACAATCTGCATCAACGTTTATTGCATGTGCACATGGACACACACACTCACACTGTGTTTAACACTGTCGGATAAAAGCCTGTGTAACGGGACTAGGTGAGCAGATAAATTATGTAAATGCTGTAATGAATGGTTTGCCTGTATATACTCTCCCTCTCTGTCACACACACACACACACACACACACACACACACACACACACACACACACACACACACACACAGTCTCTGAGTTATGAGGTTTAGGTTAACTTGATGGGGGATTTTGCACAGTGAGTGCCAGTTTTACCCACATAAACAAATCTCTTGTGTGTTTATGAGTTTTTGCATGTCTGACAGCCGCTGCCCTGTGGTGCATTCATGTAGGTCAGTGCGAGACATGTTTTTTTGTTTTTTTTTGTGTGTGTGTATACATTAGCCCTGTTCTAAAAACCTAGTGAACTGCTCTGTTGTCTGTAGCCTACATAGACAACTGCCTTAATGCGATAGTTCACCCAGAAAAATTCTCTCTAGATATTGTCAAAATATGTCTGATTATAATACCAAATTTACCATTTTAATGAACAGTAATCTTTGTTAGCTGTCCACTTATGAACAATCATTTTATTACAAGTCTTGATAATTTCGAATTGAAAGATAATTGTATCATATCGTATTGTGTCATGTAATGAATCAAATTCTATTATGCATGTATTGTTACACCCTTAATCTTCAAAATATTGTGTTTTGGTGTTCCACAGATGAAAGTCATACAGGTTTGTATGCCGACATGAGAATGAGTAAATGTTTGGGTGAACTACCACTTTAAGACTGGTGAAGTTAGTCTTTAGACTTGGCCAAGGTCATGTTTCTTTTCAGCCTGACCAAAGAAAACCCTTAAAAACCAGAAACTCCACATGCCATATAACACTTGATTTGATGTTAACTTGTTGCTATAGTATAATGTAATACTCTAATATTCATAAGACATGTATATTGCATGGAACATTTCATTATGATTTAGATTTTTTAGATATTAGATTTAGACATTTGATTTTTGTCAGTATTTAATGAAAATGTATTTACAATTTACATTTATCTTGATTTGTCCACCAGCTTGGATGAATTTATTACTCCCCTGTGGCAGTAAAAACAGCTGAAACCAGACTTACACTCCAAGGTTGGAGTTTTATAGGTGGCAAAATAAACAAAAATACCACCCAAAGTTCAAAATACAGGGGCAAAAAATGCTGCTTCACAATTAAACCTAAACCATTTCAACTGTTGTGATTGAAGTAAAATGTGAATTGGGTTTTACATTTACTGAAGATCTGCTCAAGCTGCAAAACAAAAACAACACAAAAATATTTAATGTATTCTGTTAATCGACATTAATAATCATTATTACAATATCAAGGGCAGTAATCAAAAATAATGATTTTTGTCATAATATTGCAGCCCTACTCTATAATGAGTTCCTGTTTTTTTTTCCCCTCCTCTTGTTTTATTGCATAATTTATATATTTTATGTAGGCTATTTAAAATTACATTAACATCATAACATTATGCAATTGTTGTGTTAATATGGCATGAATAACTTATGCTGCCTTTGAGCAGCATTAGGCAGTCTGTGCAAATAAACATGCCATGTCAGATGCAGCTTCTGTGCCACCTTGGCAATGAAACCCTTTGGGAAACCCACTTGGTTAGTGTGAAGATTTTAACAATTTTATTAAAATTTTAATAATCTAAAGAACCTTTTTTTTTTTTTTTTCATTTGTGCAATTTAAATGTTGCGTGGATGTTAACGTTTCTTCATTGAAACATGTATGCCAATAATGAACCCTTTGTGCAATGGAAGAGTTCCATGGACATTAAAGGCTCTTCTTGGAACCATAATATATGTCAAAACAGAACCAAATGTTTAATAGTGTAAACAAGTTTGCTGGTCTTAGCTGTTCTACACTAGACGCCCAGCATGGCCAAGCTGGTTTTTAGCTGATTTAGCTTGGAGGCCAGCTGAAAAGTGTCCAAAACCCTTCTCAAACCAGGCAACAGTCTGGCCTGACTGGACTGGGAGACAGCTAATACCAACAAACCGGCCTAGGCTGGTTTTCTGCATGGGATGTCAGGGGTGGCTATTGTGTAATTGTGTCTTCCCATTAGCTCATTTTATTTGGGAGGAACACAATAGTCTCGAGCGTTTGATATGTTTGACCTATATCAAGATGATTACCCTTAAACTCTGCTTTGAGCACAGTGTAAGTATCTTATCTTCAATCTTGTCAAGTGACATTTTCACATTTAGGTCACATAGCTACTTTACGGGAGATGCTGGATGCAGCTGGCTTATTTATCTAATCAAGAGGTATGACAATTATTCAAAATACCATTTTGTTTGGAGAGCTGCTGCTCTAGTGTGGCAAAAAAATTAACTCCACTGTAGTGTATGACACTTCTCTAGAATGAGACACTCCTCATCTGAGTTGTTTGTGTATTTTGAGAAGGGTGAAGTGAGGGTGATTTCTGATATACGGTGCTGTATGTTGTCCTCTTGTCTCTATCTCTCTCACTCTCTCTTTACTCCTCTCTGCCACGTTATGTGAAAAACACTAAACTAACTCAGCAGATAAATGGCTCCAGATCAAAACAACATCAATTTAGGGAGGAGCGAGAGGATAAGAGAAAGGAAGAGGGAGGAAGCAGGAGACACCCATCCAGGATTAATTTTGTACTGAAGTCAGATGAAAGACATTTTCTATGTAGCGTAGCATTATACAGTACTGTTAAAATTTCAGGAATATCGAATGGGCAAAACATTTTTACAACATTGCGCAATGTTGGATTTTGGTTGAAAATGCATTTGCTGGAAATTAAAGTATGTTTGAATGAATGAATGAATGAATGTATATTATTAAATATAATATTATTTATTGGGCGCACGAGACAAATTTCTCACAAGTGAATTAAAAAAATAAAAATAAAATTAAACTGAGTAGAACAGTGCACACAGGAAGTCTTAGTTTTTTTTTTTTTTTTTTTTGAAGAAAGAAACCTTCACCTCATGACAAATTATATCAATAACTTACCAAAAAAGTTATGAAAATAATATATGAGAGTCATAACATTTAAGTGTAGGTTACCTACAGGTTAATTTAAAGAAAATAAGACTAGAGCGCTAGTAATATGTCAGTTATTCAGATTTATTTTACATAATTTGAATTCAGAATGATAAATTATTATGAAGAAATATAAAAAGACTGAAGGCTCATCCCTCATTTAATTCCCCTCTCTTTTGCTCGCTATTAGAGTTTTATGTTATCTTTAAGACATTTACTTCAAAAGATGTATGTGGCAAAAACATTTTGATGATGGCATATGCCATACCAGGTTAGATGTGGTAAAGGGGCTCTTAAAATGTGCTAACAACGTCATAACAATGTTTCTGCAATATTGTGAAAACGCATATTAAAAAAACAAAAAAAAAACAAAAAAACAAAAACAAAACACAGACATCTGTTGTATTAAATACTGTATGTAGGATAAACCGTTATCACAACCTGTTCACAACTTATTATAAAAAGGTTTTTACAGCTGGGATCAACCATTGATGTGTAAATTCATGTGTA
Source organism: Onychostoma macrolepis (assembly GCF_012432095.1). Lineage (NCBI taxonomy): Eukaryota > Metazoa > Chordata > Actinopteri > Cypriniformes > Cyprinidae > Onychostoma > Onychostoma macrolepis. The sequence continues at coordinate 35,396,292 of NC_081155.1, forward strand.
CAGCGAGTGTGTTTGTGTGTGCATGTGTATGTTGGGAGTGAGTGGGATGCAGCTATGTTTGGCCTTCACATATGTGAGCCGACTGCGAACTGCGTAAAAAGATGTCTGAAATTATTTATGGGATGCAAAAGCCAACGGCTCACGTTCCCTTGAGAGAACCTGAGTGTATCAAAGTAATAAAGTATTTTTGGCGTGTTTTAAACGCCCTGTTTATCAAAATACGATTTCACACGCACATTGCCTACATATCTCAAGTATTATTTGCTATAGAAAAAGGAAACTGAAAAAAATAAATAAATAATGCAGAGAATAATCAGCCAACAATACAATGTTATTCAACAGTAAATTTGTTGAAGACCCTCTCTTGACACTTCACAAATACACTCATTAATCTCTTACTTGCTCTTGAAGGTCACAAAGTCCCAGCTAGATTGGGTAGTTTACTGGGAAGCATGCAAATTCAATTTCCAGCTAAGAAGTTATTAAAGCCCTCAAACTGAAAACTATATTGGTTGGCCCCTACCTGTCACTACCTTTTAGGATCAACCTATATCACCATTCCTGCCTTCCCAATAGAATAAACTTTGAGCCATAAATGGGAAAACATTGGTAATAAATACCTTCCTCAGCTTGTCAACCTACCTTTTAGCTTTGGAAACATTGGTTCCAGTCTTGACTGGTATGATTATGATTCCGGAAAACTGTTTATCGCTTCTTTCAAAAGCGGTATCCTTCCCAACGGCTGGTTTCAGGTATCTGCTGTGTTTGTTTGTAACTATTATGTCATGCACAATCCACCAGTGAAGGTCACCAATGCTCTTCACGATGGGGAGTTTGTACTGAATCCTTCATCTACCTTTGGGGGTCTGCAGTGAATACCTGGAGTCTGACGTATGTCTTCACAGTCCAGTCAACAGCCTCTGTGCCAGGTGGACAGACGTGATACTGAGCCTTGCTGCCAAGTTCTTCGCAGACATCCACCCCACGGTGGTAAACAGGTGGCAAATTTTAGTCAATCCTGCAGTCACCAGGACCTCCTGCAGAAGTGGATTTGTGTAGCACAGGCTTCCACTTAATTCAAAGCGCCTAGCCAAACCTGTCTGAAAAACTTAAGTGATAGGTGTGCTAACATGCATTTCTTTGAGAAAAGCCTTGTAGACCAGCTTAAAGTGGTCAAGACGGTTTCTGGAACATTATTGTGTTTTTCCACCAGTTTGAATCCAGTCCAGAAGATCAACCATGTACTGTAGAGCAACCTGGACTATGTAGATTACATTGGTGCCTGTGATTTCTGTGATCTACTTAGGCTTATAATGCTTTTGGGAAACACTTTAATCTGATTTTAGCTGGATTTTTGGAAACTGACTTTATTGGAATATTTAACCTAGAATTACTTGCTTACCCTTTTGTTTTTAACCTGCATGACACAAAATTTGACAAATTTGTCATAGAAGTCTTAACAACGATTTATTCAGTGATGAAGTTGAATATGTTCCACACAAAGTAATCGTGCTGTATTGTTGCAAGTCTTCTGATTTTGCGAGGTAATGTACAGAAATGTGATTTACTGATAATTTTCCTGTCTAGTAAGCTGTTAACATGAGAACTGCTGAGACTGGATCTTTGAGTTAGTGAGCTGAAATTTGTGAAAACAATACATTAGTCCGATTTTTGAACAAAATTGATTGGTTTATTTCAAAGAATTGGCTCAAAATAATGATTTATTCACTGATCTTGTTGAGTTTGTTTCACACTAAGCTATTATGTGGCTACATAGCTGTGTGAAGATTGTGTGATGATTCTTCAAATAATTCTCCTGTTGTGTTTTCTGGAAAATAACAACATAAGGATTTGGAACAAATCGAGGGAATGATCATTAAAAAAAAAAGAGAGTTTTTCATTGGCGGTTGAGCTATTCCAGAATTGCACTGGTTTTTCCAAGAAGTGTAGTGAGAAGGCTGTGGGCATCAGCATATTTAGCATTGACAGCGGTTTTCTTTATAACCGCTAGCCAGAAAACGTCTATGTTTGGCGGCATCATAAAAGAGCGTGCACTGATTCTGTCAGCAGATGAGATTTACACACGCGTCTGTCGCTTACCTGCCTTGAGCTGGGCCTAAACCTCCCTGCCTCGTCTTTAATACCCTACCTCTGCGGGCTGCTCTGCTGTCCCATTGATTTCATGTCTTTCACTAAAGCTTCGAGCTGCATGCCTTTCTGGTCAGCTGATTACATCTAGACCCAACCCTACATTTATAACACAGACACACATACATGCACTTGCTGGATCCGTGACTTAGCGAAGGTCACATTGGGTTTGTTTGCACGGGTTGCTGTATTCTTTTCTACGTAAGGCTCAATCATAAAGCATAGCAAGGGAACGAACAAACAAAAAGGTGAACTATTGAATGTAAGGACATGCTATTAGATTGGTTGTTTGTGTATGTGTATATCTGTTTGTAGCCATCTGACTTCTCTCAAATAAACAAAGATGAGGATTCCTAAAACACTTTATCTTTTTAAAATGCTTTGTGCATGCCTCTTACTCGCTTGGTGTTCACACATACACATGACAAGTTCGATAACTGGCAGTTCAAACAATTGCAGTGTCTGTAGGTAACAAAACCGTTGTTATCATCCTATCTTATCGTTAAGTTCTTCAGCTATGTCCTTTTGCCTCTTTGTCTTGGACTTGCTTGGCTTCTTATCGGAGCACCAAGCCATGACTGCAGAATTCCAGGACTGAATGGAGAGATCTGGAAAACAGTGGCTGCATGGAACCACGGCATCCACTAAAATTTGATCAAAATGTGGCAATAACACATAACAAATCATCTTCATATTATGACACTTGCATTACAATATTTTAAGTAACTAAAATGTCACCCTGCACATACCTGCGCAAATGTTTCTCCAATGTGCAAGATCTATAACAGCTTCTGAATTTTTTTTTATGGGTGCGCTATTAATTACAAATTAGTTCATTACAAATGTAACTTTTAAATTATATTTGTTCTTAATAGGGATGTAACGATTAACCGCGAGCCGGTTGAAAATCGATTCAAATATGTGACGATTCAAATCGGTTGAGATGCGAAACAAATCGCGATTCAATTAGGGTAGTTTATATGAATGCATGTCTGAGGGGAACTTACTGTCTTTAGAAAAGTTTAGATGGTATTTTTCTTCTTATCTTGCCTCTGTATAATGCATATTAAAGTTCATAAGTGCAGCGCTGCTTTGTTTACAGCGGAAACCAAGGAAACGCTTAAAGCGCCACCTGCTGGCAGAGATTGAATCTGCGTCTCATTCAGCTCGTCTGCTGTTTCTATGTATAATTTCTCAAAACTGAAGTCATACCATTCTGTTTTTGCTTCAAATTTCGAAATTATACAGTCTAATTTAGGTTAAAAACTGCTCCTGCTGCATGTATGCAGCATCTTTGTTTGGATCATGATTAAAATGCAGTGGTTGCCTCTAATTTTAAATGGAAAGAGCACAGACAAAACCTTATTTAGTTTTTATGAAGAGATTTCTTTTATTTATGTTACTTATTTATTTGATTTGGGGCTTGTTTTAAAATTTCAGTTTAGTTGTTATTTACATTTACATTATATTTACATTTTGTTATTTAGCAGACGCTTTTATCCAAAGTGACTTACAAATGAGGACATTAGAAGCAATCAAAACCAACAAAAGAGCAATAATATGCAAGTGCTATATTAGTATATTATTATAGTGTTATATTTCAATTTCACAAAGAAACGTGCAGCATTTTGTCCAAGCAATAATAAAAGAACATATTTAATTTATAATTTGTCTTAAATCTCATTTTCTTAAAAAAAATCATGAATCGTGAATCGAATCGTGAAATCAAAATCGCAAATCGAATCGAATCGTGAGTTGAGTGAATCGTTACATCCCTAGTTCTTAATAATAGAAATGTTGTATAATGTGTGTTGAATGGCATATTATCAAACTATTACCAAATTATATTACCAAATCATATATTACCAAAAGATGTCAGCTTAAATGAATCACTTTCTCTGGGTTTTAAATTAGTCCTCAGTTAGCAATCAGTTTCCCTCAGGGGAATAGGAGTTTTTGGATTTATTTGTTTATTTGCCAAAGGTTACGTTGATTTATTTATTATTTAGTCAGATTTAGTCAGTGGAACAATGCCTATTCTTTTTCGTACGTTTTTTTTTTTTTTTTTCACAGATATCACAGAAATTCCTGTTGAAATTCCTGGATTTCACTCAAAAAAATTTACCAAAGAAAAGTAAACATGACTGCACCCTATAGTTGGCATGAAATTTACTATTTGTGATCTATATTTGAGTAAAATGGCTTCTCGAATGAAAAATTGGAAATGTGAGGCGGGTCATACTATAATTATCAATTGGGAATTGATTAAATCATTTCATTTCTGCCGTTTGCTGTGATTTCATGTGAGTGACTGATTGCTTTGATTTCATGGTGACTTTAAGAACAATGATCTAGTATGCTATTATAAATTCAGGATTAATTTAGCATTTATAATCTTGTCCCCTGATAAGCCAGGACTAATTTTTGAAGCATTGTCTTCTAGCTACAGTATATTGCTATTGCAAAATAGATCCTAGTACACATTTTTCCATTGATAAGTGACATCTGTGCTTCCCCACTCTTGAGAAGCACCAGTCGCTGCTGCTGGAAATCAACTTAGTCTCATTAATACTGCATGAAGGCCTTTTCTGTTTTGCCTCTTGAGGTTCCTTGTTTTGACAGCGTGTCCCCGCACTAGACCAGACCCCTTTCAGCCACCCTGTTCCGAATAAGGTCAAACTGTTGCATACAGTGCATCGGTGAAGCGAAGACCTTTTAGAAAGCATCATGGTTTGAGATGCGTGAACTTTACGCTGTTTTGATGCTTCAGAACAGTTTGACATACTAAGTGAATGCATATCTTTAGTTTGGGCTCATACTAAAACACACATTTGCTTTTAAGCAATTAAACCTTTCATGTAAGTTTGAGCTATTCACTCATGGGGTTTAGTTCAAAAAGAAAAACGCCTGGGGCTGTTTTTTGTTGTGCAGCAAAGATGCATTCAGAACCATTATGTGTTTGGATATAGCTAGGTGTGCGAACCTGAAACAATTCACAGCTGTGGCAGGTGGCCTCTGCTGGAGCATGTAATGTTTACCTCTGTTATGGGGCTTTGGATTTAAGTGAAAGCCACCAAGCTTCTCCCATAGCTTGGAAAAACAGAGTGGATATCTATCGTGTGTCAACAGGCGGCATATTTGATTGACAGGCTGGCAAGGGGGTGAGGCTTGTCAGCACTAGGCATTTCAGGCAGTTAGACTTACGCTGTCACAGATAACGTCACAAACAGAACCAGCGAACGAGTCAGCTGGGGTGATGTAGCTGTAGCGGAATGCCAGCTAACAAAGTTGCGACAATCTGAGCACTTGAAAGTCCTTGTAGTTCAATCTGGGCCCATATGTAGGCTTTTTTTATTACTCTTCTAATTTGTCACACAATGCTGTGCTTGCGTATTTTGAATTAGCATTCTGTTTTTTTTTTTTTTTTTTTTCAGTCTGTGGTCCCTGTCCCTTAGCAGCCTCTAAAATAGAAGCCTAATTAGCTTCCCCAGGTAGTGAAGAGAGAACAGAAGACAATATCTGGCTCCTTGTCAACACACATGGCGCCGAGTGCACAAATAAAGCAGTGTGCGAGGGTGGGTGGCTACAGGGAGGAGAAACCCACTGTTTAAACATCAGGGTGCTTCTGCCAGAAAACTCCATTTTTGGCTTGTCATACTGGGTCACACGGGGAAAACTCGGGCACCAGTCCCTTCAGGCTCGATGCACGGCTGCAGGTAGCAACAGCCTGGTGGAGTACTTGTGAATTTTCCCCTAGTTAAATTGGATTCTCTTTGTGTGCTTTGGCTGTGCTGCAGAAAACATGCGGGACAATTGGGGAATGTTGTATCCCCTCTTGAGTGCCAGGATGTTCAGGTATTTGTTGGAAGCCCCCTGCGTATGGTGAGAGACCATGTAACATACTTTCCCAATGCATTTTGTTCATTCTTACCTCACAGGAGATATCCTGCCAGCTCTGAAATGTGAATCCTTGTAGGAAACTGAACTTGCGTCATCCACCCACCATGTTTAATTGTTTGTTTTTTCCTACCAGCACAGTCTTACAAAAAATAATTAGCACTTTTAGCTCATTTAGCTCATCAAAGACATATAAATATGGTCACCTACAGGTGCAAAATGCAATGAAAATTACAAAGTAAAACTTTATCAACTCACAGCACAAAATTAAGCTCTAAAAGATATGCTCCTGACCAACAGGGGCAATCCATTGATGATGAATTTTGGCCATATTTGTCAGCCGCATACATCATTGAAGCAAAGTAACCATTACATTGCAAAGTAAGAAAGAAATTACAGTAACGTACACCTCATGAGGAAAGAGACAATTTTATAATGGTTACTTTTCTTAAATGAGACATCCTCTGAAGTAATCCAGCAATCCAATGTCCAACTCAAAATGCATGTGGTTCATGTTCATATAGTTTTGTTGGGAGTTTTCATTGCCCCTAGTGGTTGTGAGTTTCCTAGTGGTTTTAATTGTGATGTGATTTCATTCTGTTTGCTTTGTAAAAACTAGTTAGCATATTTGCACTTCTGGTTTTATCAACCCAAAGTCAATGGTTTGTTTTTAATTTTTAATTTTATTTATTTATTTGATAAATGCCTGAAACAAGGTCTGTGAAGCACAAGCTCAAAATGTTTTCACACTTTATTCTATGAAATAAAATACATTAGTATATTATATTGTCATGACCTCCCCGTCTAGGGTTAGGAATGTCGATAACAAATAAAGCAATTAATTTTATCCATATCCCTTCTCCTGTCCCAGCTCACAAACAAATACTACCAAAAATAAAATATATTAAAATATATAAGACATATCCTTTTTTTAATACGTTTAATACTTATTAACAACAAACAAATATGACTACAGATGTTTGGGACATTAGATCTTATAACCAATACATCATATCAGGACAACTCATCTACTCACTAATCCACTTTTACAGCCTTGTTGTGCTCATGCTATTCTAAAGGTGTGTTCATTACCGTAATTACGAGATACCAACTTGTAAAAAGCGTTCACGTCCTCGTAGAAGTCGTAATTACAACTTGTGAACTGGGAGCTTTCAGAGAGCTACGACTTGTACCACGTGACCGCTGCACCTCACACGGAACCAGAGAAAAATGGCTGCGCTTTCAAAGAAAGCTATTACTGCTCTAAAAAGGGGGAAATAGATACACATATAGATACTATAATATACTATAATATAAAAACGTATTATGTAAGTGTTCATACTGTTATTATTTTGTTGTTGTTTGTTTACGTTAGCAATAACACATTTATCGCTGTCATTAATAATAACAACAAGCAAACAGACATTAATTATTTTTACCTGACAGTTCTGCAATATTTAGCAGTAGCATACAAATGTAATTTTATGTGTTTTACAGCTGCCAGTAACATTCTTTCACGTGGTCACGGGTTTTTTTGTCTGTCGCTGTAGAAATGGACAATCCCCAGTCCTAGGACGTGAACAGAGTTGAACGTCACTTGTTGTTATCTCGGAATTACGGTAATTACAACATGGCATGAATGCAGCATAACTCAAATTTTCAAACTTTTCAATTTTGTCAGAAGCTTAGTGGTCAACTGTGCAACTGTGTTGAAGTTTGTTTGCAACTCTTTTACTTCTGGCCATTGTGCTTAGGCTTTGGAATTCATAAAAGGTTGTGTTAATTTGTGTCATTTGAGTATTATAAACTTTTGTTGGTCACTGAGTTTATTTTCTGTAATATTGGCTTTTTGTCGAGGGAACAAAGGTCATGCTAACTTCTGGTTGTCCTAAAAAAAAAAAAAAGGAACAGCATCTCTGCAGCACTTTATTGGCAAATAGTTGTGTTCTTTAGCATAAACATGAAAATTGCCTATCAGTATTCTCTCAATACATTTGTCAGTATCTTATACAGTTTTGCTATCGAGTTAATGCAAGTTGTTTTAAGTAATTTTCAGTTTCTTCTCAAACAAGACAAAGAGACAGACAATGTAAGTGTTAATGCATTCTCTGTGAAATTTCACCAAAAAGCACTGCCATATTTTTATCCAGATGCTTCCTAAAATCTCATATTGAAGCACAAACGAAGAGAAAATCACACCATTAGTCTTACTAATGTATGTTTTCCTAGCAGACAATTTAGTGTTTTCCTTGCTGTGATTTCATGTGACGCGTGCCACCAACACACGGAGCTGTCAGATCCATCCTCATCCTCCTACTCGGATGACGAGGGATCGTTTCAGAAAGCTTTGAGCGTTCAGGCGGCTAATGTTTTAACTGCGCTGCGCTCACTCGTGTAACGTACGCTGTGAAAGATGTCATAATTGTGCTTAGATTGCACAGGACACCTGCTCCATTTTCCTTGCCTAGTCCAAGCTTTCTAATCTAATACACAACATTTGAGACTGGAGTGATAGCGCGACGCGGCCGAGCGTGTGTCTTTGAAGCTTGACAAACCGCGTTAGACTCGAAGTCTTGGCACTGACATTCAGTTCTAGTAGAAGGCACTAATTAAAAGTGTAAGATGTTGATTAAGATTGAGCTGGCTATGGAGATACCCTTGAGGGAACCTCAAAAAGAGCTGAACGTGAAGTAAAGGGAGCAGATTAACAACAGAGGGGCTTTACTTCAGAAAGACTGTCGCCCCTGTTTATGCAGAGCTAGAACTGTCGATACCTCTGTCTTGATTCACCTTTGAAAAGCCAGAGAGCTTGTACAGAGATGGCAACATTTAATTAGCTGCAAATCTGTGCTGTCTGCTGCCTGGCATTAAATTACATCCCTGACTGATATGACCTTTTTAAATGATGTATCGATTTGTTAATACTGCTTAGCATTAACGCCTGGGTACCATGATGTCGTCGCACGAAATTGAAGTAATATTTGTGCTGGTATTGATTCAGTGAAAAGGCGGAAGACGATGTGATATTTTCGGGTCTGTTTGCTTAGTGGATTCTTCTTTCCTGCTGGGTTGACACAACACTGCCTCCCTCAATCTCTCTCTCTCTCTTACACACACACACAGTTTTTTGTATTAACTGAAGAGGCTGAAAGTACTTGAAAATAAATGATCAAAAACAGAACAGCATGTTGCACTCACATTAAACATATTAACCTGTCAACATTGCAGCTGATTGGCTGAAATCACCATGGGACCTTTGGGATAGTTACACTTAATTAAAGAGGAAATGAAAGAAAACATTTTTTTTTCTTCTTACAAAACAAACATTACTACATTAGTAGTACAAAACATGCTCTATTCAAAACTAGAACTGTCTGAATTCTCGTACTTTCAGAGTGTGTGAGTTGAATTAAGAACTCACTGACCATTGATGAGGAACCTTCTTTTAGTATGTGTTGCAAGGTTACACACATTTACAAATTTAGTATGCGGATGACGTCATAATTGTGAGTTAGATTTTGAATCTGTTTCCATCAAGGATATTTTACAACATAAAGCTGCAAATACATTTACCAATGTTTGGTGAATTTTCGCAAGCACAGTCCAGTCAGTTCAATAGGCAACCATGCAGTTATTATTATTTTGCATGAAGGCGAAATTTCCCTGCATAAGTTTTTCAATGGGTTCAAATTAGTTACAGTGGGGCAAAAAAGTATTTAGTCAGCCACCAATTGTGCAAGTTCTCCCACTTAAAAAGATGAGAGAGGCCTGTAATTTTCATCATAGGTATACCTCAACTTGGTCAATAACAACATTTCATCTCAATACTTTGTTATATACCCTTTGTTGGCAATGACAGAGGTCAAACGTTTTCTGTAAGTCTTCACAAGGTTTTCACACACTGTTGCTGATATTTTGGCCCATTCCTCCATGCAGATCTCCTCTAGAGCAGTAATGTTTTGGGGCTGTCGCTGGGCAACACAGAATTTCAAGATTTTCGATGGGGTTGAGATCTGGAGACTGGCTAGGCCACTCCAGGACCTTGAAATGCTTCTTACGAAGCCACTCTTTCATTGCCCGGGCGGTGTGTTTGGGATCATTGTCATGCTGAAAGACCCAGCCACGTTTCATCTTCAATGCCCTTGCTGATGGAAGGAGGTTTTCACTCAAAATCTCACGATACATGGCCCCATTCACTCTTTCGTTTACACGGATCAGTCGTCCTGGTCCCTTTGCAGAAAAACAGCCCCAAAGCATGATGTTTCCACCCCCATGCTTCACAGTAGGTATGGTGTTCTTTGGATGCAACTCAGCATTCTTTCTCCTCCAAACACGACAAGTTGAGTTTTTACCAAAAAGTTATATTTTGGTTTCATCTGACCATATGACATTCTCCCAATCCTCTTCTGGATCATCCAAATGCTCTCTAGCAAACTTCAGACGGGCCCGGACATGTACTGGCTTAAGCAGGGGGACACGTCTGGCATTGAGTCCCTGGCGGCGCAGTGTGGTACTGATGGTAGCCTTTGTTACTTTGGTCCCAGCTCTCTGCAGGTCATTCACTAGGTCCCCCGTGTGGATTTTTGCTCACAGTTGGGTGAGATCTTGCGTGGAGCCCCAGATCGAGGGAGATTATCAGTGGTCTTGTATGTTTTCCATTTTCTAATAATTGCTCCCACAGTTGATTTCTTCACACCAAGCTGCTTACCTATTGCAGATTCAGTCTTCCCAGCATGGTGCAGGTCTACAATTTTGTTTCTGGTGTCCTTTGACAGCTCTTTGGTCTTGGCCATGGTGGAGTTTGGAGGTTGTGGACAGGTGTCTTTTATACTGATAACAAGTTCAAACAGATGCCATTAATACAGGTAACGAGTGGAGGACAGAGGAGCCTCTTAAAGAAGAAGTTACAGGTCTGTGAGAGCCAGAAATCTTGCTTGTTTGTAGGTGACCAAATACTTATTTTACAGAGGAATTTACCAATTAATTCTTTAAAAATCCTACAATGTGATTTTCTGGATTTTTTTCCCTCATTTTGTCTCTCATAGTTGAGGTATACCTATGATGAAAATTACAGGCCTCTCTCATCTTTTTAAGTGGGAGAACTTGCACAATTTGTGGCTGACTAAATACTTTTTTGCCCCACTGTATGCCTATTTGTCACATTGACCAACAACTGCTTAGATTGAAAGTGACTTCTGTGCCTTTTGACAATAGACAATGGGCTTTTTTTTTTTTGCCTGTGAAACTGCACCAACATTTTTATAATGTGACCAAATGTTAAAGGCCCGTTCACACCAAAAACAATAACTGTTGCAATAACCATAACAATAACTATATTAGCATCAACAGCAACAGACGATAATGTTTTGGTTAATATAAACACGCACTTCAGTTATGTTGTCTGCCACTATATGCTCAAGCTCTTTATAGTTGAGTGGATTCTGACTGGATGTCAATGTTTTTATTGTTCATCCATTGGAAAATCATTCTAAAACTGATTCCATTATTAACCTTTCTCTGACATTAATGTTATTGCTGTGGTGTGGACTTAGAGCAATTATTATATTATAGTTATCGTCATTGGTGTGAATGGGCCTTTAATCTTACATTTCCTAAACTTTTAACAACGTTTGTAAAACCAATATGCATATCAAATTTACGGCTGAAATAATCTACAAGACAAGAGTTGAGATGGAGTAGCTGGAGCTGAATAAATCACTGAAAACTGGTAAGGAGGAAAATAAAAAAAATGCTTCAGTAATCTACTGCAAAAATTGCTGTATTCCATCTTTGTTTCCTCAAACTCCAAACTAGGACTGTCTTGACTTTGAAGTCTTTGCAGACTGTGACTAGATATTGTCTAGTGTAGTGAAACATCATTAGCAGGGCAGGTTAGCACGATCTGCTGGAGTATTGCTGGGATAGCAGGGTTTAAAAGAGAGGGTAATAGGCTACTGTACCTCCTTACAAGATTTGTGTGTGTGTGTGTGTGTGTGTGTGTGTGTTTGAATCAGCTTTGTATGACTCATAGTTCCTTTTATCCAGAAAAAAGCAATCATGACACATTGGACAGTCTATTGCTTTCATTTTTCACCAAAATTTTGGGCAGAGGGATATGAAGGCAGGGCCAATTTTCTGCCTAAAAAGAGAGAAATAATTGAACAGTTTCAATCAATGAAGCCTTAAAACAAATATTCAAATCAATACACCATAACAAACTTAATACTGTATAAACTTAAATCATCTGGTTTTATGATCTGCTTGTGCTTTTCAAAGCATAATAAATGATGGTGAATGTTTAATTCTACATGTCAGTATTATTTTAGTCTCACTGAGATGCCATTATAGTTTTTGTTAATATTTTGAATTATATATTTATTTATATATATTGTCTGCTGTCATGTTGATTTTAGTGAAAGTTTTGTTTTTGTTGTTGTTGTTTTCAGATATGTTTGTAGTTTTTTTTAAATCTATTTTTATTTCAGTTTTAGTAGGCTACATCAAATTAAACTAAATGAAAATTAGATTTTTTTTTAAATATTTAATTTCAATTAACATTATTATTGTATTTCAAGTAACTTTTAGTTGGAATTAAGAATAATAACCTTGCTATGTGCTGATGTATAAATTAAACACACAATATATATATATATATATATATATTAGTGCTGTCAATCGATTAAAAAATTTAAAATACTAGGATTTCCTGTAAATGTGTTGAAATAAAGAAATTCATGACTAACTAGTTTAAGGAAACATAACCTTTCACACCCGCCAGGTATGAGACATAATCCTTATTATTATTTTGTTTTTATTCAGCCATTATCAGCCTTTATACTGGCAATAAAACTTTTACCATGCCACATCGCTTCAATCCCAGTATACATTTACCCAACTATTATCAAAAGTATTTCTAAATAAATACAACAAAACATTTTCTTGTGACCTTACATGAAGTATGCATTATAAACAAGAATTGGACCTGGTCTGCAGCTGCATTAGAGCTAACATTAGCATCATGCTTCATAAGACAATTTATGAGATTAATAGCACACTTTTACTCAGAACTCACTTAAAACCACCTTCGAGTGTTTGTAATAACTTCCCTTTACGATCACATGTGGAATGTTGTTAAAATATGCTATTATAGCCTTTTATATCGCTGCACAAATTAGGATTTGAGATGTACACATTCAACTCAAGAAAATCACACAAACCATGTCCTATCGTAATTGTGTGTTTATTATATAATATAAGCTATAGTGGCTGTTGTCAAGTTTATTTCTGCTGTGTAAAAGTATTAACATGTATGCTCTGTTGAAAGTCACGTCATTTATGTTACAACCGCTTCTCCGTTCTTAAGTTGCCAGGGATACATTCCAAGTATAATACACATTAGTAAAAGGATCTATTTTAATTTGTCTATATACACTTTGGGCGGGCACGGTACATTATAAAAGTAGCCCAAAAACCGCAACCCATGGCTCTGTAATTTTTCCCTCGACTTTTTTCAAAATAGCCTACTTGTGCTGCTGCCCTGGCAACACTGGTGCTGTACCCTCATCACACAATGATAGATAACCTTCCGCGCTGCGATGATGGGAAGAAGTTGGGGTCAAACCTTATCAAACAATTAATTTGCATTAAAAGAATATTAACGCGTAAAATTTTTTGGATTAATCGTATGCGTTATCGCGTTAACGTTGACACCCCTAATATATATATATATATATATATATTCTTATGTTGTGCAACACATAGGGGTTAAATTGCAAAAATGAAATGAACGAATGAATGAAAGAATGAACGAACGAACGAACAAATGAATGAACCAATAAATAAATAAATTCAGTTACTGAAATGAATAAAAAAATAATGATGATAGATGAGAAATTAGGAGTTAGGCAAGCTTCTTGACTTGGCAAATGGTTTACCCTTCTCTTTAGTCTCTGCTTTTGTTATTTACCTGCCCTGCACTTATATCTCTGTTTGTCTGTCTGACCTCCCCCCTCAACCCCTTTTTTTTTTTCTCTCTCTTTCTGCTGGAACAAGCAGATGTAATCTGAGTGAGTGAGTAGTTGGTGAGCGTGTTAATAGTGTTAGGCTGTAGGCAGGGTGCCGTTCTGGTCCAGCTCGGCTGCACATGCATTTGATGGATCACTCCACTGTCAGATCAATTTTAGAAATGCATTGGAACCAGAGAGACAAAGAGAGAAAGCGCGAGAAAGACAGGGAAGGATAGAGAGGGATGGTCAGGGGCGGAGTAAATCGGGTACTGAACTGCACCAAGCGGTATAAAAGGAAGGACATATAAAGACACTGGGAATGAGAGATATAATGACGATACCAGGAGGATGGCAGAAACAAAGATGGGCTAAAACGGTATCTCTAAAAAATGCGTGGGAGACTGAAAGGTAAAAAAAATAAAACATGTAGTGAAAACTATCCAATATTTCCCTCTCCATCACACTCGATATTTATAGCAGATGAGGACTTGAGGCTAGAGAAAAAGAATGATCTCTTTCACCCATGTGGTGAAACTGGTGGAAACTGACTATTAACTAGACTCCTCCGCACCAACTAAAACCCACTTTCTTCGCATTGCATGCCACAAATATGTCGAAAATGTGCACATACTCACTCCTCACCACAACAGGAGCAGCAAAGGTCATTGTTACCAGTGTGTAAGTGAGAGGGCTATTGCTAAGGCTTTGCAATGCTGAAGAGCTTGGAGAGGAGCTTCAGAAAATGTTGAGGGACACTCTGGCTGCCTGATTAATCCAAATACTGTAAAACCAAAATTGCAATATGGTTTAGTGCAATTTTCAAATGTAATAATAAGACTAATAAGATAACATTATTATTATTATTATGGAGCTTAAAAACTCTTTAATTGTATTTATTTATTTATTATCGTGATGCTTAAAAATGTATTACATTTAGATTATTATTATTGTTGTTATTATTTATTTTTTTATTGTTATTATTATTATTTTCCTAATTGTGCAGTCCTACTTCTTCAGTGTTATTTGCAGCTCGAGTTTAAGTCTTTGGAGTTTCTTTGTCAGTTTTTAGATTTGACTTTTTTTGCAGGTTGAGCTTGGAGACCAGGTCAGGGGACTAGTTAGACCAATTTGGCCAGGCTTGGAGACCAGCTAAGAGGCTGTATTCCCCCCCTCCCCAGCTGGGAAGGTGCTCACTAGTGCCAAAATGCAGTGCAACTTCTTCCATTCTTCTATTTGTTCAGTCAAACAGGTAGTCTCATCCACAAACTTCACTGCATTGGTTGTGCCAAAAGAGTTGGACATGCTTGAACAAACAGAACAATGTTTTGAAAGAGTCAAAGTGTTTATATTCCTCTGGAAGTCAACCTACGAATGGTCTGTACACAGTTGTCTCTGCATGACTGAGATAGGAGAAAGTGTTCTAACATCGAAAAATTACCTCTTTAGCACTCGTTTTCTAAAGAACTACAAAATAAAAAGTCCTTTGTTGAATTGACAAAAAAAGGTCCTTTTTTGACATCAGGCTTTAAAACCCTTTTTGCTTTAATTGGAGCATTTATTTTTAAGAGTGAATAGTGTGGAGAAGATTTGAGAGCTGTTGGAGAGTGTTTGGAGGGAGTTTAAGAAGAGTTTTGTTGAGCTGGAGAGCTAGGTAAAGGGAGTTTTGAGGTTACGGAGAGGTTGGGGAGTTTATGCAGCGGATGTGCTTGAGGTCTTTAGTTGAGCCGATGCATGCTGAGAGACTGTGAATTAAAAAGCAAAGGGAAGATGTGACTGACAGATGGAGCTTGTGGAAGAAGTGACAATCGTCTGTCCACTTTTTCCCCATCCCACAAATTTCCCGGTCCAGTACCACTCTCTAGCTTTGTTGTAAAGCCTAGCAAGCTGCCTTGTTGCCTATTGCCTATAGGCAGCTGTCTTCTGAGGTAGCATTCTTATCATAATAGAGCCTATACATAAGACACAAAAGCAACAACTATGCATCACACACACACACACACACAAATACAACTGATTTCAAGTTTTCCATTAGCATGTTGCGGTTATTATATTTTGTTAACTGTTTTCTATTTTCATATGTTTTAAAATGTAATTTATTCATTTTATACATTTTTCAAAATTCGAATCATAAATTATCATAATTTAATAATTCTAATATTGCAGTTTCTCCCCGTCAATGTTTTATTTCTTCATTTATGACTTTTATTATGCCTAAATATGCTATTCGTTGATATATAATTGATATATAGATGCTATAGATGCACCACGACGACTGCATTAAAGAAGAAATGCTTGTGAAAATTAAGAAATGTGAAACAAATTCTGTCTCTGTCTGTTCTTTCTCACTAGATGACTCAGGAGCAGTACATCCTGGCATCTCAGCCAAACCCCCTCCAAAGGCCGGGATGTGCTACTGTGTACCCAGTGGGGATTTATGGCTGGCGAAAGCGCTGTCTCTATTTCTTCATCCTTCTCCTGCTTGTCACCATGATCGTCAACCTAGCCTTGACCATCTGGATTCTAAAGGTCATGAACTTCACCGTGGTGAGCATTTCTCTGTCTCTCATTGTTTTCTGCTCTCACGTGAATTATATTTTTTCCCAGGTCACACTAATGCAAGCATCACTATAACTATTGCTTATTTTACTTATGCTTAAGTTTTAAACATTGTGTATAACTTGTCCTGTGTTACGGCCATGAATTATACCACAAATCGTGTTGTTTGGAGAGATGTGCTATTACTACTATTATCTTGTATAGAATGAATAATTTAAGACATATTTAGGGACCTGAATATCAAAGAGGCTTTGGGATGGGCTGTTCTGAACTGTACTATACAACATTTTAATACCTAGCACCCAAGCAACTGCATATACTGTATTATAATTCTAAATTAATATATAATATGTGACCCTGGACCACAAAACCAGTCTTAAGTTGCTGGGTTATATTTGTAGCAATAGCCAAAAATACACTGTATGGGTCAAAATTATAGATTTTTCTTTTATGCCAAAAATCATTAGGATATTAAGTAAAGATCATATTCCATGAAGATATTTTGTAAATTTACTACTGTAAATATATCAAAACGTAATTTTTGATTAGTAATATGCATTGCTAAGCATTCATTTGGACAACTTTAAAGGCGATTTTCTCAATATTTTGATTTTTTTGCACCCTCAGATTCCAGATATTCAAATAGTTGTATATTAGCCAAATATTGTCCTATCCTAACAAACCATACATCAATCAAATTGACACTTAAGACTGGTTTTGTGGTCCAGGGTCACATATTATATATAAATAATAATAAAAAAAGGATTTTCAAAACAGAAAAGTTCAAGTTCTTTAAAGTATGCACTCAGTACTTGGTCGGGGCTCCTTTAGCACAAATGACAGCATCAGTGAGGTGTGGCATGGAAGCAATACGACTGTGGCACTGCTGAGGCACTATTGAGCCTTCAGCTCTGTATTGTTGGATTGACTGTTTCTCATCTTTCTCTTGAAAATATCCCTTAGATTCCATATGGAATTCAGGTCAGGCATGTTGGCATCAAGCACAGTAATATCATGGTCATCAAACCACTTGGAAGTGGTTTTGGCACTGTGGGCAGGTGCTAAAGTCCTGCTGGAAAAAGAAATCAGCATCTCTATTAAGCTTTTTAGCAGATGGAAGCATAAAGTGCTCCAAAATCTCCTGGTTGACGGCTGCATTGACTTTGGACTTGGACCAACACCAGCAGACGTCACGGCATTGAACCAGCTTTTGGTACCTTTGGCAGTGTGGGCAGGTGCCAAGTCCTGCTGGAAAATGAAATCAGCATCTCCATAAAGCTTGTCAACAGAAGGAAGCATGAAGTGCTGTAAAATTTCCTGGTAGATGGCTGCGTTGACTGTGGACATCAGAAAACACAGTGGACCAACACCAGCAGATGACATGACAGCCCAAATCATCACTGACTTTGGAAACTTCACACTGGACTTCAAGCAGCTTGGATTCTGTGCCTCTCCAGTCTTCCTCCAGACTCTAGACCTTGATTTCCAAATGAAATGCAAAATGTACTTTTATCTGAAAAGAGGAATTTGGACCAGTGAGCAACAGTCCAATTCTTTTTGTCTTTTGCCCAGGTAAGATGCTTCTGACGTTGTTTCTGTTTCAGAAGTGCCTTTGTAGCCCTTTTCCTGAAGACATCTGAACGTGGTGACCCTTGATGCACTGACTCCTGCTTCAGTCCACTCCTTATGAAGCTCTCCCAAGTGTCTGAATCTTGCTTGACAGTATTCTCAAGCTTGCGGTCATCCCTGTTGCTTGTGCACCTTTTCCTACCTAATTTCTTCATTCCAGTCAACTTTGCATTTAATATGCTTTGATACAGCACTCTGTGAACAGCCACCCCTTTCAGTAATGACCTTCTGTGACTTACCCTCTTTGTGGAGGGTGTCAATGATTGTCTTCTGGGCCATTGCCAAGTCAGCAGTCTTCCCCATTATTGTGGCTTCAAAGAACAAGAGATAGCCAGAATTTATACCGTAGGGACAGTCATTTAATGAAACTCAAATGTAAATATTCTAATATTTTGAGATACTGGATCTTTGACTTTCATGAGATGTAAGCTCTAATCATCAAAATAAAAAAAAATAAAAAAAAAAAACTTTTAAAATGTTTCACTTTACATGCAAACATGTAAAGTTTTAACTTTTTGAAATAAGTTACAAAAAAATAAAATGAACAATTTTTTGAGATGCACCTGTATACACACACACGCACACACATACTGTACACATCTATGTTACTAAGAGGGGACTGTCACTCTACACTGACAAAGAGAGGACCAGGGTTTCTGCTTATTTTGATGAAACAAAAATCACATACAAAATTTTCTTTTAAGGTCTTTTTTCGTAATATAACTGAAAAAAAAATATATATTTTTTATTTTTTAAAACACATGCCAAGTGGGGACCTGAAACGCTGAGTGACTAATATACAGGTGCATCTCAATAAATTAGAATGTCGTGGAAAAGTTCATTTATTTCAGTAATTCAACTCAAATTGTGAAACTCGAGTATTAAATAAATTCAGTGCACACAGACTGAAGTAGTTTAAGTCTTTCGTTCTTTTAATTGTGATGATTTTGGCTCACATTTAACAAAAACCCACCAATTCACTATCTCAACAAATTAGAATACTTCATAAGACCAATAAGAAAAACATTTTTAGTGAATTGTTGGCCTTCTGGAAAGTATGTTCATTTACTGTATATGTACTCAATACTCGGTAGGGGCTCCTTTTGCTTTAATTACTGCCTCAATTCGGCGTGGCATGGAGGTGATCAGTTTGTGGCACTGCTGAGGTGGTATGGAAGCCCAGGTTTCTTTGACAGTGGCCTTCAGCTCATCTGCATTTTTTGGTCTCTTGTTTCTTATTTTCCTCTTGACAATATCCCATAGATTCTCTATGGGGTTCAGGTCTGGTGAGTTTGCTGGCCAGTCAAGCACACCAACACCATGGTCATTTAACCAACTTTTGGTGCTTTTGACTTTGGTTTTCAAAAAACACAACAGACCAACACCAGCAGATGACATTGCACCCCAAATCATCACAGACTGTGGAAACTTAACACTGGACTTCAAGCAACTTGGGCTATGAGCTTCTCCACCCTTCCTCCAGACTCTAGGACCTTGGTTTCCAAATGAAATACAAAACTTGCTCTCATCTGAAAAGAGGACTTTGGACCACTGGGCAACAGTCCAGTTCTTCTTCTCCTTAGCCCAGGTAAGATGCCTCTGGTGTTGTCTGTGGTTCAGGAGTGGCTTAACAAGAGGAATATGACAACTGTAACCAAATTCCTTGACACGTCTGTGTGTGGTGGCTCTTGATGCCTTGACCCCAGCCTCAGTCCATTCCTTGTGAAGTTCACCCAAATTTTTGAATCGATTTTGCTTGACAATCCTCATAAGGCTGCGGTTCTCTCGTTTGGTTGTGCATCTTTTTCTTCCACACATTTTCCTTCACTCAACTTTCTGTTAACATGCTTGGATACAGCACTCTGTGAACAGCCAGCTTCTTTGGCAATGAATGTTTGTGGCTTACCCTCCTTGTGAAGGGTGTCCCGCATGTAGCGGAATGACAATAAAGCTCAACTTGACTTGACTTGACTTGATTGTCTTCTGGACAACTGTCAGATCAGCAGTCTTCCCCATGATTGTGTAGCCTAGTGAACCAAACTGAGAGACCATTTTGAAGGCTCAGGAAACCTTTGCAGGTGTTTTGAGTTGATTAGCTGATTGGCATGTCACCATATTCTAATTTGTTGAGATTGTGAATTGGTGGGTTTTTGTTAAATGTGAGCCAAAATCATCACAATTAAAAGAACCAAAGACTTAAACTACTTCAGTTTGTGTGCACTGAATTTATTTAATAAACGTATATATAATTAACACACATATAACACACACACATATAATTAAATCTCAATAAAACTGTCTATATGTATTTACACAAATTCAAGTATTTTTAAGTATCAGATCAGGTAGAAATAGCCCCTAAAAAAATGGCACTTTTTCCTTTGATAGTGCAGGAATGCAAATTTAGCATACATTTGAAAATCAATAAGAAAAGTACCACATTTAATTTCTTAAGAAAATGTCAAAATCTAGTCGTATTTGCTTCTTAGAAACTTTGCCTACATTTGTTATCTTCTTTCATTGTCCTACAGTCTCTTTCTGTTTGTGTGAATGGCCTTGCTCGGATGGTCAGGTGTCCTAGCTAGCAAGCAAGAGGTCACAGCACTTTATTTACCCAGCTGATTTGTCCTTGTTTAACAGCATCTGCTACACATGCTGGCTGTACACAATTACAAAGCATGGGCTGCCTGGATCAGCGAAGTTATGAACCTACTCAAAAATGTACACTCTGTGGTTTGTCTGCCGAAAAGGCAAGAAGAAATGAGAGGATTTTGAGGTTTTGTGTGTGTATTATTTAGGCAGTGGTGGTGTGAGAACTGGGAACTACAATAACTGGTGTAAGAACTGAGAACTACAATACCTCTTTGTAGAGTTAGTGTGTTTTCAATAACTGACGACAGGCTCATGAAACAGGTCTGTGCAGGTTGTTTGACCTGTATAGTGCCTCTCGTTGGGCCTTTGCAGTGGCAGATTAACAAACCATTTTGTTCATCACAAAATGGGTCACCAGAGTTTGGACTGAATTATTGCATATAGGACATTTCTGCCTTATTATGACTACAAAAGGCTCTAGAAATTCATAGCTAGCTCAATGACATACTGCATAAAAGTGTCTGTATATATATATATATAAAGTTTGTAATCCAAGCCTTTGGAAATTTATACATTGTATTGAAGTTGGTTTCATATCATTTGAAAATATTTTTAATATTTTTTTAAATAAATAAATATGGCGTACTTATAAAACAAAAATAATAATAATAATAATAATAAAAGAAAAAGAAAGCAATTCCTTATACATTCAATAATAATTTAAAATAAATATTTTTAATTAAAAAAAAAAACAAACAAACAAAAAAAACATTTTGTTACAGGTTTGAAACCTGTGAGGCCAGGGCAAATCCAAATGCTCACACAGAATTAATAATAAAAAAATAAAAGCTGAAAATCCGGACTGGAAACGGCTAAACACTCCACACAAGGATAACAGCAGCAATCCAAAGAAAACACAGTGAAAACAAGAGCATGCAAGAACCCCCAACTAAACGAAGACCATCGACGACTAACAAAACACTGCTGAAATATAAGAGCTTAAATGGCTTCTGAAGGAAATGAAAGATAATTAATTAGAGGTGAGTCTAATGACAGGAAGCATATGACAACAATAAGAAACATAGAAGTGAACACAGAAACAATGAGAACAGAGAATGCATTTCAACATAATAGTCCATACCAAACAAGACACAGAACCAGGGTCATGACAGTGTGACTATATACAGGTGCTGGTCATATAATTAGAATATCATCAAAAAGTTGATTTATTTCACTAATTCCATTCAAAAAGTGAAACTTGTATATTATATTCATTCATTACACACAGACTGATATATTTCAAATGTTTATTTCTTTTAATTTTGATGATTAGAGCTTACAGCTCATGAAAGTCAAAAATCAGTATCTCAAAATATTAGAATATTACTTAAGACCAATACAAAGAAAGGATTTTTAGAAATCTTGGCCAACTGAAAAGTATGAAAATGAAAAGTATGAGCATGTACAGCACTCAATACTTAGTTGGGGCTCCTTTTGCCTGAATTACTGCAGCAATGCAGCGTGGCATGGAGTCGATCAGTCTGTGGCGCTGCTCAGGTGTTATGAGAGCCCAGGTTGCTCTGATAGTGGCCTTCAGCTCATCTGCATTGTTGGGTCTGGTGTCTCTCATCTTCCTTCTTGACAATACCCCATAGATTCTCTATGGGGTTCAGGTCAAGCGAGTTTGCTGGCCAATCAAGCACAGTAACACTATGGTCATTGAACCAGCTTTTGGTACCTTTGGCAGTGTGGGCAGGTGCCAAGTCCTGCTGGAAAATGAAATCAGCATCTCCATAAAGCTTGTCAACAGAAGGAAGCATGAAGTGCTCTAAAATTTCCTGGTAGATGGCTGCGTTGACTGTGGACATCAGAAAACACAGTGGACCAACACCAGCAGATGACATGACAGCCCAAATCATCACTGACTGTGGAAAATTCACACTGGACTTCAAGCAACATGGATTCTGTGCCTCTCCACTCTTCCTTCAGACTCTGGGACCTTGATTTCCAAATGAAATGTAAAATTTACTTTCATCTGAAAAGAGGACTTTGGACCACTGAGCAACAGTCCAGTTCTTTTTCTCCACAGCCCAGGTAAGATGCTTCTGACGTTGTCTCTGGTTCAGAAGTGGCTTGGTAGCCCTTTTCCTGAAGACGTCTGAGCGTGGTGACTCTTGATGCACTGACTCCATCTTCAGTTCTCTCCTTGTGAAGCTCTCCCAAGTGTTTGAATCGGCTTTGCTTGACTGTATTCTCAAGCTTGCGGTCATCCCTGTTGCTTGTGCACCTTTTCCTACCCAAATTCTTCCTTCCAGTCAACTTTGCATTTAATATGCTTTGATACAGCACTATGTAAACAGCCACAGCTTTCAGTAATGACCTTCTGTGACTTACCCTCTTTGTGGAGGGTGTCAATGTTCGTCTTCTGGATCATTGCCAAGTCAGCAGTCTTCTCCATTATTGTGGTTTCAAAGAACAAGAGATACCCAGAATTTATACTGTAGGGATGGTCATTTATTCAAACTCAAATGTAAATATTCTAATATTTTGAGATACTGATTTTTGACTTTCATGAGCTGTAAGCTCTAATCATCAAAATTAAAAGAAATAAACATTTGAAATATATCAGTATGTGTGTAATGAATGAATATAATATACAAGTTTCACTTTTTGAATGGAATTAGTGAAATAAATTAACTTTTTGATGATATTCTAATCATATGACCAGCACCTGTATATTAGCATGAGTTTCATGAGTTTTGGCAAAAAGCAGAAAAAGTAACAAAAAAGGTATGTCAGGTCCATTTCTTAATCATTGTTTATAATCTCTGGCCTATAGAAAACACCAACTCTGAAATGAACTATTATATCCTATTATATCATTCAAATGTAACAATGTTGCAGGTACAGATATGTTTTTGTAACCATAACAACTATTATTTCCTGGCTTCTCTGAATGGTTTAGCTCAGTGGTTAAACATCGGGGATGGTTGCAAAAAGGTTGCAAATTCATCCCTCGCAAGGGATGATCCATCATCGTGGCTTCTTTCAGCAAGGCACTTAAACCTCAACTTTCCTGGGGGAAATGTACTTTTAATGGGTGTACTGGATGTCACTTTGGTTTTTCTCAAGTCTTTTTTAATTAATATTTAATGTCTTGGTGGTTTCCTGAAACCAGGGTCTGTGTCCTTCCATACAGAACGATGAGGCACGCTATTTAACATTATTTTTTTCTTGATAGAAATGTGGCTTAATATTTCATGCTTGCATACATTGAGCCCATGCTCATGTGAAAGATTCAGGTTCGAGTCTGGCCCATATTTCCAACCCATTTTTTTTTTCAGGCATATTTTTAGTGTCTTAATAAAATAATAATAATAAAAACAACAGCATCTTCAGTCTACATTATTTAAACATGAGAACTAGTGAAAGAAATCGCAAGGGCTTTTCAGCAAACACTATCTTACACTATAACTGTCAGCTAAATATCTTTACAATGTCATCACAGAGTGTACTTACATGATGCATTTATAAGTATATAGTGCTGTAAAGTTACAGTTATATTATCTAAAGCAAACTGTACATTCACTCCTGTGATTACTAACTTAGCTTGTGCAAATCTCCAGCTATTGAAACACCGCCAGTTATGAGGGAATGACCACATGTGTGGGGCCAACACTTCGACATACCATAACTCCCCATAATAATTTCCATCTGTTGCTAGGGAAACCAGAGCTTGATAAACCCATCATAAGTTACATATCTATCCATTTTCACCAATTTCTGCAAAAAGTATATTTTCCAACTCAATTTACCTGCTTGGTCACCAGCTATTCCAGCTGTAATATCCCACAATCCCCTGAGGGGTCACTGCCTGGACTGGATATATATGTATGCAAATCAGCTTGGTCAAGTCAAGTCAATCCTTCCCTACTGTTTTCATAAATGGCCCCCAACAATCAAATCTCCA
Source organism: Onychostoma macrolepis (assembly GCF_012432095.1). NCBI lineage: Eukaryota > Metazoa > Chordata > Actinopteri > Cypriniformes > Cyprinidae > Onychostoma > Onychostoma macrolepis. Next base: position 35,421,090 of record NC_081155.1, read on the forward strand.
CTAAGCTGGCCCAAAACAGCAAGGGGGCAGACGGCGGCAGAGATGAAGAGAGTGAGTGAGCGAACGAGAGTGAACATCAGGCTTGGGGAAGGGAAAAAGGCAGATGGGTAATTTCACAGGAGCCGTTAGCAAGTCTCTAGGGTTGGCGGATTCTGCTGTTACGAAATCCAATTGTGCAGATGAATTTCCTTCCCGTTAACGGTTAACCCATGAAGCCGAATATTCCGCTAATATTAGTCAAATCCCTCACTGTGATGAATGTCACACAAGTCATAATTCTGTTTTATGTGTGTGTTTGTTGTGAACACAGGAAGTAGCCACAGCTGACTGTGGATGTGAATAAAATGTGCATGTCTTCAGGATTTGGGACGCTACCCATCATTTAAAGGGATAGTTCACGCAAAAATGAAAATTCTGTCATCATTTATTCACCCTCATGTCATTCCAAAACCATGTGACTTTCTGTTTCTCTGAGGAATACAAATGAAAGAGATATTCATTGTGTATATGTATCCTTCAGTATTTATACATACATACATGCATATATATATATATATATATATATATATATATATATTTTTTTATTATATAATCAGAGCTGTATTTATCTGGCACGAACTAAAAAACAAAAAAAAAACAATGAAGATATAACTTAGGGAACATTTACATTAAACCAGTGAAACTATTATATAACTGATGAAATCAGCTTGTAACAAAATAGCTTAGAATATAATTAGTGATTTATTTAATAGAATCATTAATTTGATCAGAGAATGTTTTATTCATATGAACCATGTAAAACACGGACTTACATTTGTTATGTTAAACCACTACATTTGGAGGTAAATTGGGGGCTTTTTCAAAAGTGCTATCACTTTACTGAAATATGTAGTTAGGTTAGTAACTTTGCTGCTTTTGCCAGACTTAATTTCTAGTCCTCATTACAGCTCATTATTTGCTTTGCTTTGGTTTTATCATGCTATTTAGTTGCAGGGTTCAAATAATGGTGTAACAAGCAAAACTACAGCAGAAAATTCACTTTTCAATTTTGTGTGCAGTTTGCATTAGGCAGACCAGACTGTAGCTTCTCAACACTGGTCAGTTCTTTTTTTTGTTTTGTGAGTCTGGTCTAAGAGGCAAGAGACCCAGAGAGTGTGTGTAAAGAGAAAGAGCAAGAAAGTGGACCAAAGAACTTTACATCTTTGAACTTTGAGTGAAGCCAAGTAATGTATTTGCCCTCTTTCAGAGGAAGTGCAGAGAGGTTGTCACACAGCCCTCTCTCTTTGTTCCCCTCCATCAGTCTTTTCCTTATTCTGTGTCTCTTTTTGGAATGCATCTGATCTCTCGCTCTGTGTGTATGAGGTTGAAAGGCTGTTTTGAAATTTGGCGCATCATAAGGAGATAGAGGGAATTCATTGATTTTCTTTCTGCATCGAACTGTGTATGCGTGTGTACAGTACGTGTGTGTGCTTGAGCATGAAAGTGCTGGGTCATCATGTGTGATGGTTTGTTTGAATGTGTAGTCTTGTAGACAGAAATTGTTTTTTTTTCCAGTCAGATTGAAACTTTGTGTTTAAAGCTTTATGTGTTAAAAGTCATGCTAACATCAAGCATTTTACATACATTTGGAAATGGATTTTGACCATGCATTTATAACATCCAATGAATCTTTCCATTGCACAAAATTTTCTTTACTGTAGAAAAAGGATCTGCAGGTTATTGAAATGTTCTTTAAAAAAAAACAAAAAAACACTTTTGGAACCTTATCATTTAAGAGTGTAGAGGCATTATCTAGGGAGCATGAGATATCCTTCTCATGATAATCCATGTTTATCAATGCATTGATTTATTCAAACCCTACTAGCTTGAAATGAGTTTGGATTAGTAACTGAGACGATCCATCCAAGCATATCTTTCCTTCATAGCAGTTTTCCCTCATTATTTCTAAACTGAATATTACAGAGCAAGCTGGTTTTGATATAAAGGGCAAGGCAATCATTTATGCATGCTTCCTGTTTGGTCTGCTTATTAGAGATTTGATGAATAAGGTTCCACATTTGAATGATTGCTTCCTGATTGTTTATTAAGTTTCAATGTCATGGGTCGCAGCAGTAAAAGGACAGAGTTAGTAGTATGCCTGTGTGTGCACACTCATTTCTCTTCTTTTTTGTTCAAATGAAACAAAAGCCATTGCTGTGAAAATTATTATAATCTTAAGTGTTTTCTTTCTTTTTCTTTTTTTAATGCACATGAGCTGTTCAATACAATAGAAGCAGAAAAGGTTTCAATTCAAAAACCACAAAGCCTTAGGCAGAGAGAGAGAGAGAGAGAGAGATAGATTTATGATAAAAGAAAGAGATAAGCAATGAGATGAACAATGAGAAGAGTTCTGAGTTCAAATGCACAGTGGTTGCTGTAGTTATATATTCATCAAATATAAGACTTAATATGAAAACTTTTGTAAGCATCATAAAGATATGCAAACCAAGGAGGTGATGTGGTGTAGTGGTTTCTGAGTGAAACGGATTGGAAAATAAAAGAGATTGGTGACATCAGCCAAAAAGGAAAGTCATTTCAGAGGCATATAAAGCTATTAGTTTCTCTACCTTTCAAAAGTTTGGGGTTGGTAAGATTGTTCTTTCTTTCTTTGTTTTTGAAAGAAATTTCTTATGCTCATCAAAGTCACATTTATTTGTTAAATACAGTTTTAAAAAGTAATATACTGAAATATGAATTTATAATATCTGTTTTCTATTTACTACTGTGATGACAATGCTGAATTATCAGCATTTTCATTATTCTACTTTTCAGACTCACGTGATCTTTTATTTTTTTCTATTCAATATTCTGTCATGAATAGAAAGTTAACAAGATCAGCATTTATTTGAAATGGAAATATTTTGTGACATTATAAATGTTTTTACTGTCTTTACTGTAATAGCTACGTATACATTGACAAATTATTATTATTTTTTTTAAATTTGCCAAATTGATCAAAAGCACTTCAGTACATTGAATGTATAGCATTCTTTTTTTCTCTATCGTGGTTAAACATGAGATCTAATAGGCAGCCTTTGGTCTCATTAATCTATCATTTGTTCCAGAGCAAATAGTTTTGGCTGAGGGCAAAGTCGTTTATATTACACGTTAAAGTACGTTATATTTTATGTAACTTTAATGCTCTATGTCAGAGCACTGCCTTTGTACTTTTGACTGAATTGCCTAGCAGATTTTATGATGGCTATTGTTGTTTATTAGATGTTATTATTCAATAAATAATATTTTATATAAATAATAGTACTATTTAATAATATTATTTAGTATTGGAAAACGTGTGTGTTCGTGATGGTGATTATTTACATTGTTCCGTATTGAGATGGCGACAAGAGACTGTTTTTTTTTTTTTGAGTGAGTCAGCAGTAAAGACTTTTATATTTAATGAGACTGAAACAGGGTTGTAAACAAGTAAGTTATTTTTACTTTCAACAACAGCTTCCAAGATGCAGCTAACAAATGGAAATTGGAAATCACCCTTAACGGATGAAAGGATATTACAACAAATATATCGCTTTCCACAGGTGCAGGTAATCACATTCGCTCAATCTCTCTCTCATAATACTCTACATAATACAGTGATCTTTTAATACAGTAATATAATAAGCTTTCAATGAAGCTACTCAACATTCCTTCATTACTAGTTCTAAAGTGACATTTTTAAATTAGTAATGGAGTCTTGGGCTCAGCTGTTTAACTGTCAATTTAACATGAGAATCTGTGGTGCAAGGAAGTAGTTTGCACAAAATAGGGTTTTTAAAGACATTCCACTGTTGTTTTGTATGTATTTACACATTTGTGCCATCGAAATGTTGTACAAACACAATATCACACTCGTAGCAGTGTGATATGGTTGTATATCGGCACACTGTGATATATATATATATATATATATATATATATATATATATGTATATACCTGTGTGTGTGTGTGTGTATATATATATAATGTATATATGTGTATATATATATATATATATATATATATATATATATATATATATATATATATATATATGTGTGTATATATATATATATATATATATATATATATATATATATATATATATATATATATATATATATGTATATATATATATATATATGTATGTATGTGTGTGTACTGGTATTCACTATGTTATGGGGACCAGTTGTCACCACAAGTATAGGAATACCAGTAAATTTTGAAATTATGGCAGCATTTTTCCCCATGAGGAAAACAAGCTTAGTGCTTCTAAATCTTAAGTGTTTTAAAAATCTAAAATAGTAGAAAGTTTTTTAATGAACCTAAATTCATCACAGTAATGATTCCCAGTTTATTTCTTATTGGACACAATTGAAAAAAAAAAAAAAAAAATGACTTGTGGTTTAGTGAAAGGGGTCAATTGCAAACTGAACGATTCACTGGCTGAGTGATTCTGAGTCACACTGCTAATTCAGAAAGGCCCTTGTGTTCCATTTTTTTCTCTCCTTTTGAATAACGTGCACGGATGAACAGTGCAGAATAAGACCAGAATGCATATTAAGAAAATAAATGGGGTCAATTATGATTTGAATTTGTTGAATTTAAAACCATGTTGCTCCAGGGGAATTGTCGCTATAATAGCTTGAAAGTTGCAGAAACAAATTCACAGCGATTCTAGTAGGTTATACAACACTGTAACGAAACTATACTTTTGTAATTATGCAAATACAGAATTATCATATTTAAAAGCTGATTGTATGATAATATACTTGGACGAGGAACGTTTAGAGTTCATCCAGCATGAACCACCAGCATGTTTGCGTGTGTTTTCTTATCACTAGTTGCTAATAGATTAAACTTCCTTCCGACATATTTGTTTCCCGGCCAGTGGTCATGACAGTATGTTGATTCAAAAGTGAGGAATGACAAAACCCGGGACAGATGTTGAGACAATATGTCTCTCATAATCACTGATCTGTCATAGCGAGACATGCTCTTTGTATAAATAATTGTGTGTGCGTGCTTTGTGCATCTAATGTTGTCTTTCCTGTTTAGTCCAATATTTCTGACACATACGGCACGGATCCACTTTAATGCTGTTTTTGGTGTGTGTGTTGGGAAGAGAGATGGAGGAAGTGAGAAAGCGAAAGACTGCTGACTGCACTGATCCGTATCTGTAGTGAGAAGAGGTCTGGAGAGTGGGAGATATTCAGAGCAGGGTGTTGTTTTGCTGCCTCTTTTGACAGCTAATCCACTGAAAAGTGAATAATGGCAGGACTAGCTGTTTCAGTATTGTTTTAAGAAACACCAATCAGCACTTTTAGTTGAGGCACACCTGAATTCTCACTTCGCTTCTGCAGTATATCACCTACCCATCAGGCTTAATGCTCCCCAAAGAGTTCAGAGGGTCAGCAGAAGGCTTGTGTATGCGTGCTGCTTTAGCAAATGGTTGAGTAAATTGAAAGACAGCCATAGTTTTATGCGCTGACTTCTTTGTAAAACTTAGTTTGTTTTTAAAGGGGAACAGCAGAATTTTCTAAGCTTGTTTGAAATAAGAGTTTGATGTACTTTGTAGTAGGACTTGCTAGGACAATTACACTGCCTTCATGTGCTTGTTGGAAGATGCTGCTTACAATACTGTTCAAAGTTTTAAGGTTTTTCTTTTTAATGTTTTTTCAGATAGAGTCTAATTGATCTAAGCATGGGCCCCCGTAAGGGGGGGTGGGGTGGAGGGGGAAACGTGATTCCTTAACCGCGGAAGGTTATCTATAGCCCCTTTCGCACTGCTTTAGTTCCAGAACTAAAAGTACAGTACTAAAGTACTGGGACGATTTTGCGCAGACAGTGGGTACTAAGAAGTGATGTAAGCTGGTCGACAGCGACGTCATTTGTGTGCGGCGTTCAACAACGAAAACAAAGAAGTACAACGTTAACAACAGGAGGATGGAGGACGCTGTGATCGGAGCTGTGTTTTTGTTGTGTCTTGCGGGGTTCACAATAATGGACATGGAATGTCGACGTATATGTCAAGCTATTGAAATTCAGAAAGGAGTTCAAAATGTTCAAAAGTGCCTGCACTTCAGCGTCCGTCCATCTATCGCTGTTCTCCATTCTTGCGAAATATAAGCTGATGCGATGTTTACACAGTATGTGTTTACTTGGCGTTTTAAATCATGGCGGGTGAGGGCGTTTTCGTACGCGTTTAGCCAATCAGCGTACACCTACGTCACGATAGTTCCTATGGAACTGTTTTAGACCCTACTCTGAAGTAGGAGCTAATTAGTTCCTCCAAACGGAGTTCCGGGAACTAAAACAGTTCCCAGTTCCTGCGGTGCGAACACGCAAAAAAGTGGGTAGTTCCACAATTAGTTTGGGTACTATGAAAAGGTTCCTGTGGTGCGAAAGAGCCTTATCATTGTGTGATGAGGGTACAGCACCAGTGTTGCGGCACAAGTGGGCTATTTTGAAAATACAGTAGCGGGAAAAAATTACAGAGCTGTGGGTTGCGGGTTTTTTGTGCTACTTTTTTAATGTACCGCGGCCGCTCAAAGTGTATAGACAAATAAAAATTAAAATAGATCCTTTTACTAATGTGTATTATACTTGGAATGTATCCCTGGCAACTTAAGACCGGAGAGGCGGTTGTAACATCACAAACAACGTGAGTTTCAGCAGAGGCTTTTACACAGCAGAAATAAGCATGACAACAGCCACTATAGATTATATTAGATAATAAACATACGATTACGATAGATATGGTCTGTATGTGATTTTCTTGAGATTGAATGTGTACATCTGAAATGCTAATTTGTGCAGCATATAAAAGGCTATAAATAGCATATTTTAACAACAGTAAACAAACAAATTCCACATGTGATCGCAAAAGGAAGTTATTACAAACACTCGATGGTGGTTTGAAGTGAGTTCTGAGTAAAAGTGTACTATTAATCTCATAAATTGTCTTGAAGCATGATGCTAATATTAGCTCTAATGCACCCGCAGAACAGGTCCAATTCTTCTTCATAATGCATTTTGTCATAATGCTTCACGTAAGGCTGCAAAAAATGTTTTGTTGTATTTATTTAGAAATACTTTTGATAATAGTTGGGTAAATGTATACTGAGATTGAAGCGATGTGGCTTGGTAAATGTTTTATTGCCAGTTTAAAGGCTGATAATGGCTGAATAAAAACAAAAGAACAATGATAAAAGAATAATACTAGTTTCATGCATTTCTTTATTTCAACACATTTACAGGTAAATCCTAGTATTTTAAATTTGCGATTAATCATGATTAATCACAGCCTATGACTGTGATTAACGCGATTACATTTTTAATCGATTGACAGAACTAATATATATATATATATATATATATATATATATATATATATATATATATATATATATATATATATATATATATATATATATATATATTTACTAGGGGTGGCACGGTACACAGATGTCACAGTTCGGTACGTACCTCGGTTTGGGGGTCACGGTTCGATACGATTTCGGTACAACAGGGGTAAAAAAAGAAATCTACTATGCTCAGTTTCTTTTCATTTATTTTTAACGGACAGTAGTGCAAATTAAATTTTTTTCCATCTAGATATGAAAATACTAAATATTATTACATGTTATATATATAAAATCTGTTTTGTTTTCATTGTGTCTACACACAAATAAAAGCAGACCTTTATACAGTGATTATTAAGAAGACATTAAGTGTTTAAAGTTGATTCTGCTGGTATAAGGAAAAAGTTGAAGTGATCGCACCGAGCGCGCACACACACACACACACATCAGTTCCAGTATTGCTAAATTGACAGCATAGTTGGTACTTTATCAAAATAAACCAGTCACCGTAAACTGTGTCACCATTGGAACGCGACAGAAGTACAAAGCCTATAATTTACATAATAAATAATAGTTTAGCATTCAGATATGTTACATCGCAAATATGGAAATATAATGGAATATTTGGATTTGTGCCGAATGAGAGCGGTAGGATACACGAGCACAAAGCCCCATTTCGCAAACAGTTGAGTGCGCAAGCCTTTAAAGTATACTCCTTTGTCAGTCTATGTGAGAAATGCGTTCAGAATCAGCACATGGTCACTGTCTAGTGGGCTTTGTTTTCAAGTGCGCAACTCATGGTATTCGCTGTTCTTCTGCTGGCGGTTATCAAACAGCGTTGCATTACTGCGGGCGCCCCCTTCTGGATTGGGGGTGAATTGCCTGTATTCGTCGTAAGGCCTCATGCACCGAACCGAGATGCCCGTATCGTGACGGTTCGGGACGGATACATGTACCGTGCCTCCCTTAATATTTACCATGTCTGTGATGCATGTATTCGCTGACTTTCGGTTCATTTTTGTGAAGCGGGCTCCTGTTCAAGACAAGACGGCAGAAAGCGCATCATTGTTTTCTTAAAAGCATGACGTTTTGTTGATTTGTGAGTGCACACAAATAAAAGTAGATCCTTTACAGTTCCGAATGATGTATTACTCTTACCTTTATGAGCAAACATTATGGCATAAGGTGTTTCCATTTAAAAAAATGCAATTGATTGCGCTGATGCCTCCATGTCCTGAGCTTTAGCTTCCACTCTCCGCATAAACTATTGGATGCAGCTCACATTTATCTAGGTTTAACCTTTAAACATTGTTATATGCTTGAACTGTTTTAGTATATCTATAGATTTTAGTTTAGGGAAGTCGTGATAATTTAACTTAAAAAAACGAAAACGAAATATAATCACTTTGCCATTACATACAAAACTGAACTATTTTAATAGCTGAAACAGTATTATAATCTGATTTGGGAGGAGGGGAAAAAAAGACGGGCTCAACTCGGGCCGGTAATTCTGTTAAACTGTCGGACATGTGCCGAGCTAGGGCCTGAGCATCTCGGCTAGGGCCTAAATTTGAGGCCCGTGCAGGGCTCTACCGGGAACGCGAGATCTCGATTTCTACCGAGGTGGGTTCTACCGGAACGTGATCTGTACGGATGGGGGAAACCAACCAAAGGTTCATATTTTGGTTTTGGGAGTCCCCAACAACAGGTTGACATGCATGCAAGGTCAAAAAACACTTTCATTGTCTTATAATATGCATTTATTTTTACCTTACTTGCTCAACGACTCACAAACGATTCGCTCAATGATTCATTTTTCCAAACCCCTCCTTTGCGTGACGCTAATCTGTGGTGATTGGTCCAATTGGTCTCACTTCCATTTCATCATGTCTGTAATACCTGATAAAGCAGCGTTTATAAGAGCAGTGCTGCTTTGTGTACAGCGTTACCGGGGAAACCGCTATTTTTACCGCTCCAAAAGTGGCACCTAGTGGCAAAGAATGAATTTGCATTTTCATTCAACAAGTGGGTGGCCAATATGCTAATGTTTCATGTTGACGTCAACATGAAACTGCTTGGAATTCATTTTAAAAACGACTCGTTTAATCGATTCGGAGTCAACTCTTTTTTTTTGAGAGACAATAACTTTATACACGGTGCACTTTCAGATTTAAAACTTTGCAGGATGTTAAAGGGAGGGACATTTAAAATGGACTATCTGCTAAAAGCGTGGATACAGTGACTTCTAACTGAGTAAAATTTAAAGTGTCTAACAAAAAAATAAATAAATAAATGCTTCAATAAAAGTAGAAAGAGTTTCCACATTTAATTGTACGAAAGTATTTGAAAGTACAAAGTAATCTTTTTTTTTTCTTAGGGTTTGAAACTGACAGTTGAAATAAAGAGACAGTGAAAATTTTCTCATTAAAATGACTGATGCTAAACTTTTTATAGCAGCCGGTTTTATCAGATTTTTCGCAATATCTTGATTATATAAGGGTCCAGAACACATTGGATGAAATTAAATCTTTAAACCTGATACCTAAGATTACTGTTATTTACAATTGTTAAATCGTTTTTATTAGACTGATTGCTGACCATGTCCACACTTTAGAAAATCCCCTCTATCATCTACAATAAAAAATACATGCTTATACAATAGCAATAAGTGTAAAATATAGATTTTTTTTTTATTATTATTATTTTTTATGTAAGAATTTGTCTGAATGTGAATTTTAAGATGAGTGGGATGCTGAGTGGTCGGGTATTATTTTTAATTTGTGTGTGTGTATGGTTATGTCAAGAGAGCCGAATGAAAGGAACACGTTCATTGATCAGAATGTTTTGCTATCATTCCCATTTGTGTACAGGTCTGTGAGTGAGTTGTTTACCGTGCAAATTGCTCGGCATACAAAAAAGCCCTTGGTGTTCCTTCTCTACCTGCATCTCACCTCTTAGCAACCCTCTTCAGAATCACACAAGCCCTTCTCAATAGCTCAGCATTAAACTCATATCAGCTCCATTCAGTCCGTGTTCATGCTCTCTGTGACCAATCTAACCCAGCATGAACTCAGCATACTTAGCTCGGTTTTACCTTGTGTCTTAATGTCAAGAGGGTTTTTGAATGTTCAGTATTTATTTAGCTTGTCTGAAGCATATTTTGAAGCATGAGTCAATGTGTTTGTGTTGGTATGATGTTTTGGGGGAACAAAATGTAACCATGCTTTTTACTTTTTTTTTTTTTTTTTATCTTTAAGATTTGTGACATTTTGATGTGTTATGTTACTTTTCCAATAACAAGCTACCACCCCCCTCCCCCCAGCTAAATATGCATAGTTTAGTTGAGCCAGAGTTTTGACTGCAGAAACTTTGTTCAAAATATATTTCTTATATTTTTTTCAAAATATTTATTCTTATGTACAGGCATACTTGGTTATGATTTAAAATATAACATTTGATTACCCCCAAAACTAAGCAATTAAACATGCAATTGAAAACATAATACCATGATATGACAACTGAGTGCAATAATAATAAAATTAATGCGGCGATTTCAATATTCATAAGGATTAATTTTGTAAGTCTGAAAAGTTGTTCATGCATTAATGATTTATGTTTTAGGTGGCATCAATATGTCAGTATTGTACGTTTAAATGCTGTAAATACATCAGTATTGTACGTTTTAGTGTCTGCAAAAATGTAAGTAAATGTACGTTTTGTAGAACCACATTTTAAGTAAAATATATACGAATTATCATGTGATCACATTGCTTTTCATTAGTTGTATTTTAGGGATATTTGTGGGTTTATATTCATTGCTTTCAGTACATTTAAGTATGGCTGTTCAATTCCAAAATGTTTAAAATCAATTCCGATTCCTATTGCTGGTTCTGGAATCGAAAGAGTCAGTTTTAAGAATCAATTCCTCACTGTTGTTTTCATATATATATATATATATATATATATATATATATATATATATATATATATATATATATATATATATATTATTTTTAATTATTATTATTTTTTATTTATTTATTATTTATTTTCCTTTTGAAAGATTAGAGGAACAAGCAACTGTTTTCTATTACATTTGATGGTATTAATTCAAACATTTGGAATCAATTCTCGATTCCCAAGACCTCAGAATAAAATCTTTTTGGAATCAATTCCCAGTCTGACATTTAAGGCATGAAGTCAGATGCGTCAGAAGATGATGGACTGTGCGTCATCCCTGCTGGGTTTCTGGAGTGTTCTTTTGCTGATAACGTTCATATCTTCTAAATGCAACTGCAGTTAGACTCTCTATCACTTAGTTTAGAATACTGATTCACCAGTTCCTCCCACACTCTGTGTTTGCTGTCTCTGTGATTGTGTGGAAAGGCTCAGGCAAACGCAATCACACATGCGTGCACAGTTGGAGGGGCTATGATATGTTTGTCCAATTAGCCCAGCAACAAAGGATCATTACCTTGACAGAGCAGTGTATTAGAAGCTGATTAAAAGAAGATGTCAGGTCCTATGCTGAGCATAATGCGTGGGACCGATGCATATCTTGCTGTCTCAGCAGGCTTGCCCCCTCTTACCCACACTGCCCGTCACGATCACCCTTTCATGTTTGTTTTGTTCTTTCTCTCTTTGTGTTTTGCTCTTTTTTCCCCTTTGTTGTTCCTTTCAGCAGGAGACGTGTTTATAATAATACAGCCTGTCTTTGTGGTGAAACTCTTGCTGTGTAGCACTCACAGTCTCTGTGGGTAAAGGCTTTGACAATGGTTTAATCTAAAAGACCATGGAACTTTTACAGCACCAATATATCAATCAGGCCTCTACAATACTCTTAGTTTTTTGACTAAAATCTATCCATCATCCAACTCACCTGTTAATCCATCCATCCATGCACCCATCCACCCTTTTATCCATCCATCCATCCATCCATCCACGCACCTGTTGAGCAATCCATCCATCTATTATTCACCCACCAGTTTATCTATCCTTCCTTAACATGCAACCATCGATCCATAACTTGCATCCATCTATCCATTCATTGGTCTGTGACATGCATACATCATTCTTTAACATGTAACCATCAATCCATAACTTTTATCTATCCTTTTATCCATTATATGCATCCATCCATCGATCTGTAACATGCATACATTCTTCCTTAATATGCAACCATCGATCCATAACTTGCATCCATCCTTCCATCCATCACATATGCCTGTATGTCTGTCACATGCATCTGTTCATTACATCCATGTGTCCACCCAGAGGCGTCATGCCCATTCAAAGTGAGGGGGCACGTGCCCCATCAGATTTTTGTGCCAAGTGGATTTTGAATGCAGCTTCCGAAAGACAAAAAATAGTCTATTCATATTTTCTATATATAATACAATCACACCAGCGTGATTAGATCGTTCAGTGCGTCATATCATCAGCTGCTAAATTCAAATCTGCGTTCGCTGGCTGGCGCTGACGTGTTTTACAGCACTGCATATTATAACCAATCACACACAATTCTGATGAGCTTATGAATGCAGTAACCAATCAGAGGCGTTCAAATGAGTCATCGCTAAAATGCCGGTGTTTTCTTTACTTGCTCGCTGACTGAATACCTCTTTCTGGCGAATTCTCTCGTTAGAAACAATAAAGTGCAAATATGTGTATGAATCTGTAAGATATTCATTTCATAGTGTAAACAGCTTCAGTGATTTTAATGGGAGTTTTTGAGAGTGCTTGAACTCTGTCAATAAAAATGTTCTTTGATAATGTAAATGTTCTTTGCTCTCTTTCTGTACAATGAAAGTGTTATGTTTAGTAGCCTAACTTAAAATGTTTTTATGCACATTAACTTCCAATGTTAAATTCACATTAAATATAAAGTCAGTCGTATTAAAATGTGTTATGCCATGACACCCATAGCCTATTTAATAGATTATATTATTAGGTTAATTTGACCATCGCCCACTAGATCAACTAACATAATCTATAAAGGTGAGAAAGATATTTCATGATATAGTTAATGCGTTTGGGAATGTTTCAAATAAAAAGGAAAAAATAAATAAAACATAAGTGCTGTTGTGGCTGCTGTGTGTCACATGACAACCCCCCCCCCAACTCGTGCCCCCTCAAATATAATGAGTGCATGACGCTTCTGCGTCTACCCATCCATCTGTAACATGCATACATCCTTCTACATCTATCTATCTATCTATCTATCTATCTATCTATCTATCTATCTATCTATCTATCTATCTATCTATCTATCTATCTATCTATCTATCTATCTATCTATCTATCTATCTATCTATCTATCTATCTATCTATCTATCTATCTATCTATCTTTCTGCCTGCCTGCCTGCCTGCCTGTCTGTCTTTCGCTCTATTGTTCTATCATTCTATCGTACTATTGTTGTCATATACAGTATATCCGTCAATCTACTGTATCTGTCTATATCACATGTGTCAGTCTGGCTGTCACATGCATCTGTCCATTACATCCATTAGATGGCATCCATCCGTCCATCCATAACTTCCATCCATCTGTCCGTCCATCACACACATCCAGGGCTGGACTGGGACAAAAAATCGGCCCTGACATTTTTTTGGTCCTGGTGGCCCACCACTATATATGTGTATATATATATATATATATATATATATATATATATATATATATATATATATATATATATATATACAGGTGCTGGTCATATAATTAGAATATCATCAAAAGTTGATTTATTTCACTAATTCCATTCAAAAGTGAAACTTGTATATTATATTCATTCATTACACACAGACTGATATATTTCAAATGTTTATTTATTTTAATTTTGATGATTAGAGCTTACAGCTCATGAAAGTCAAAAATCAGTATCTCAAAATATTAGAATATTACTTAAGACCAATACAAAGAAGGGATTTTTAGAAATTTTGGCCAACTGAAAAGTATGAAAATGAAAAGTATGAGCATGTACAGCACTCAATACTTAGTTGGGGCTCCTTTTGCCTGAATTACTGAAGCAATGTGGCGTGGCATGGAGTCGATCAGTCTGTGGCACTGCTCAGGTGTTATGAGAGCCCAGGTTGCTCTGATAGTGGCCTTCAGCTCTTCTGCATTGTTGGGTCTGGTGTCTCTCATCTTCCTCTTGACAATACCCCATAGATTCTCTATGGGGTTCAGGTCAGGCGAGTTTGCTGGCCAATCAAGCACAGTAACACTATGGTCATTGAACCAGCTTTTGGTACCTTTGGCAGTGTGGGCAGGTGCCAAGTCCTGCTGGAAAATGAAATCAGCATCTCCATAAAGCTTGTCAACAGAAGGAAGCATGACGTGCTCTATAATTTCCTGGTAGATGGCTGCGTTGACTGTGGACTTCAGAAAACACAGTGGACCAACACCAGCAGATGACATGGCAGCCCAAATCATCACTGACTGTGGAAACTTCACACTGGACTTCAAGCAACATGGATTCTGTGCCTCTCCACTCTTCCTTCAGACTCTGGGACCTTGATTTCCAAATGAAATGTAAAATTTACTTTCATCCGAAAAGAGGACTTTGGACCACTGAGCAACAGTCCAGTTCTTTTTCTCCACAGCCCAGGTAAGATGCTTCTGATGTTGTCTCTGGTTCAGAAGTGGCTTGGTAGCCCTTTTCCTGAAGACGTCTGAGCGTGGTGACTCTTGATGCACTGACTCCAGCTTCAGTTCTCTCCTTGTGAAGCTCTCACAAGTGTTTGAATCGGCTTTGCTTGACAGTATTCTCAAGCTTGCGGTCATCCCTGTTGCTTGTGCACCTTTTCCTACCCAAATTCTTCCTTCCTGTCAACTTTGCATTTAATATGCTTTGATACAGCACTCTGTAAACAGCCACACTTTTCAGTAATGACCTTCTGTGACTTACCCTCTTTGTGGAGGGTGTCAATGTTCGTCTTCTGGATCATTGCCAAGTCAGCAGTCTTCCCCATTATTGTGGTTTCAAAGAACAAGAGATACCCAGAATTTATACTGTAGGGATGGTCATTTATTCAAACTCAAATGTAAATATTCTAATATTTTGAGATACTGATTTTTGACTTTCATGAGCTGTAAGCTCTAATCATCAAAATTAAAAGAAATAAACATTTGAAATATATCAGTCTGTGTGTAATGAATGAATATAATATACAAGTTTCACTTTTTGAATGGAATTAGTGAAATAAATCAACTTTTTGATGATATTCTAATTATATGACCAGCACCTGTATATATATATATATGATACACACTACCATTCAAAAGTTTTTGAACAGTAAGATTTTTCATAATTTTTTTTGAAAGAAGTCTCTTCTGCTAACCAAGTCTGAATACAGCAAAAACAGTAATATTGTGAAATATTTTTACTATTTAAAATAACTGTTATATATTGAATATATTTTAAAATGTAATTGATTCCTGTGATCAAAGCTGAATTTTCAGCATCATTACTCCAGTCTTCAGTGTCACACGATTCTTCAGACATCATTCTAATATTCTGATTTGCTGCTCAAGCGTTCTTTATATAGGCGGAGCAAAACACTTCATGGCTCCGTCTATAGCGCATTGTGATTGGGTGGTTTACGCTGTCAATAGAGGAGACAAACCAATGGACCACTGGCTGCTCGTGATGGTCCTTGGCAAAAAAATATAATTAATATTAATATTAAAAATAAAAATTCTGTCGGCCCCTTCAGTGCGTCGGCCCACCGGGAAAATGCCAGGTATGCCAGATTACCAGTCCAGCCCTGCACACATCCATCATATGCATTCATCCATCAGCTCCATCATCCATGCATCCATCCATCACATGTATCCATCACATCCATCCATCGCATCCATAAGATGCATACATCCTTCCTTAACATGCAACCATCAATCCATAACTTGCATCCATCCTTCTATTTATAGTATGCATCCATCCAACCATACACCAATCTGTGACATGCATACATCCTTCTTTAACATGTAACCATCAATGCATAACCTGTATCCATCCATCCATACCATGCATATTCTTCCTTAGCATGCATCTATTGATCCATAACTTGCATCCATCCTTCCATCCATAATATGGATCCATCCATCACATGTGTAATACATTTATTATTATGTTGAAAACAGCTGGGTATAATGTTTTTTCAGGTTCCTTTGATGAATAGAAAGTTCAGAAGAACAGCATTGATTTGAAATAGAAATCTTTTGTCTTTATCATCATTTTTGATCAATTCAAAGCATCCTTGCTAAATAAAAGTATTAATTTCCATAATTTCTTTCCCAAAAAACAAAAAAAAAATTATACTGACTCCAATCTTTTGAATGGTGTATTGTATAATGTTACAAAAGCTTTATTTCAGATAAATGCTGATCTTTGGATTTTTCTATTCATCAAAGAATCCATTAATAATAATAAATATTTCTTGAGCAGCAAATCAGCATATTAGAATGATTTCTGAAGGATCATGTGACACTGAAGACTGGAGTAATGATTCTGAAAATACAGCTTTGATCACAGCAATAAATTACGTTTTAAAATATATTCAAATAGCAAGCAGTTATTTTAAATAGTAAAAATATTTCACAATATTACTGCTTTTGCTGTATTTTGGATAAAATAAATGCAGGCTTGGTGAGCAGAAGATAATTCTTTAAAAAAAAAAACATTCAAAATCTTACTGTTCAATAACTTTTGACTGGTAGTGTAGATATGTATCTTTGCATCTAGTTGTTTTGGATAATAAAAAAACGTCAGGTCTGACAATATCGTGTCTTTTCGAATTTAAATCTAGATTTATTCGCATTGGCCCATGGAAACCTCTATGAACACACTTGATATGACTTGGCCAAAAAATCGCGGTGGACGAATTTACGTTTTATTAAAAAGTGTTTGCGTATTCTGCACTAATGGCGCGCGCACACAGGATAGATGCCTGTCTCCGTTGCGAGTCCCGATCAAGCACCTTACCGATTCAACTGCTCTCCTCTCCTCCTCCTGCCTGGCTCTTTACGCCGCATCACTCACCGCAGAACAAGCCTGTTCTTGATAAAGCTGCTGTGAAAACGTGGGAAAAGCCGACGAGGAAGAAGTTGGGGTGAAGCGTTCTTTATATAGGCGGAGCAAAACACTTCATGGCTCCGTCTATAGCGCATTGTGATTGGGTGGTTTACGCTGTCAATAGAGGAGACAAACCAATGGGCCACTGGCTGCTCGTGATGGTCCTTGGCAAAAAAAAAAATAAAATTATGTCGGCCCCTTCAGTGCGTCGGCCCACTGGGAAAATGCCAGGTATGCCAGATTACCAGTCCAGCCCTGCACACATCCATCATATGCATTCATCCATCAGCTCCATCATCCATGCATCCATCCATCACATGTATCCATCACATCCATCCATCGCATCCATAAGATGCATACATCCTTCCTTAACATGCAACCATCAATCCATAACTTGCATCTATCCTTCTATTTATAGTATGCATCCATCCAACCATACATCAATCTGTGACATGCATACATCCTTCTTTAACATGTAACCATCAATGCATAACTTGTATCCATCCATCCATAACATGCATATTCTTCCTTAGCATGCATCTATTGATCCATAACTTGCATCCATCCTTCCGTCCATAATATGGATCCATCCATCACATGTGCACATGTGTCCGTCACATGCATCTGTTACATCCATCCATCCATGTGTCCATCCATCTTTTCATAACATGCATACATCCTTCCATGCATTATGCATGCTGCATAACTTGTATCCATCCATCCATCACGTGTCCATCTGTCTGTCACATGTACAGTATATGCACTGTATCCATCCATCCATCTATCACTTGCATCTATCCATAACATCCATCCATCTGTCCATCACACATCCATCACATGCATTCATCCATCACATCCATTATCCATGCGTCCATCCAGCCATCACATCCATCCATCGCATCCATAAAATGCAATTTATCTGGTCTTCTGTAGCCTTGTCTTTGTTATGCTGTCACAATTTAGTGGCCAAACTCAACAACATAAGTTTGGCCAGTAACACAAAGTTTGAAGTTTGATCCTTGGCTGAAATCCCAGGACTTGGACATTTGTTGATTTTCCACCCATGTGTTTCTGAGAAAGGCTCTTAAACAGAGTATTCTGAGGGGGCTGTCCTTGCAATTAGTGAACTTTAAGTGGCTTTTTAAATCTGGTCAAATAGCAAGTAAACTACCCTTAATTTAAAAGCCTGATCGTGGCTCTGCTCTGAAGCTTCTCCTCGCCAGGGTTTTTAGCTAATCATAGCCCAATCAGTGTTATTATTTAGTCATTTGTGCAAGTCTACCACATCGATCCACTTGCAACAAGGACTTACATTATGGCACCTCCCAAGCGGGTGAACGGGAGGTGACTGTGTGTGTGTGTGTGTGTGTGTGTGCGTATTTGTTTGTGGGGGGACACAACTGCTGGATTGCATTATTTTCCGCTGTTCTGCAACATTAATTTTTAAAAGCAGAATCCAGAAAAGGTTGTTTAAATCCAATAAGACATTGATCCAAAGTACACCAGTGCCTGGCAAAGCATAGTTGAATCTACAGAGTGAAAATAAATAAAGTCTTGACCTTGTAATATGTTATTATTATTGAAATTCCAAAGTCAACTCCACGTTAAATTAAATTTCAATAAAGACCTTTATTAGTATTTCAAAGCAAAGTTTGTAACCCCCAAGCGTTATTTATATTTTGTGTTTTTTTTCCCCCTCATGTTGGCAGTCATTCAATTTGCAGCTGCATTTTTGTTCTACTAGCAACAAACAGCACTGTGGTATTTGCCAGAGGAGATTGAACTAGAGTAACTTAGCTCAAGAAGGCGTGTTGATTGTCATAATACTTTACATTGGGCAATGGGCATACAACCCAATTGCCTGATGGGAAGGGGACTTCATAGGTTACTGCAAACAGCATCAACACACAGAAACGAGTGTACATTGAAATGTCAAATTGAAATTATTTAAATGTGAAGTTTTGTTGTTGTAGGTATGATGATGATGATGGTAATGCATTTCTATAAATATACACAACTGTAGTACTTTATTTGTTTGTTTGTTTGTTTAAGTGTGTAAAATAATTGTTTATATTACATTTATGTCCATTTATGTAAAGTTTCAATTCTTAAAAATAATAATATTAATATAAGATAAAAAATAAATAATAATATAAATATATATTTATAGTAGGGCTTTCAAGTAATCTAATTAATTACGTGATGTGGAAATTAATTAATCTATTTAACTGCAAATTAATCACACATTAAATTTGGCTGAGAAATTAGAAAAATAATAATTAAAGATAATTTAATTAAAAAAGATAATTTAAAGCTGTTTTTTAATTAAATAAATTGTATTTTATTAATTTAGAAAATCATCAAATAGACATTGCAAAAAGTAGCTTTAGAAAAAAAAATATTTGAAATTATTTGATTCAATAAATAATTTATTAACTGTGGAAAATAAAAGATTATTTATTTGTTTGTTTATTTTTAAATACAATGGAAGTCATTTAACCTATGCAGGCATTTAAACTACACAGGTCTGGGGCAGGGCGGGTGCGTTAAATGCATAAAAAATAATAATAATAATAATAATTAATTAATTAAATTAACACATTAAATCAGCAGCCCAAATTTATACTTTTTATATATTTTATAGTTATATTTATATTATAAGAACATAATTTGCTCTATACCTAACATACTGTACATAGCTTATAATTTGTGTGACTCACAGGCCAATCAAATCCCCTCTAAAGATTTAAATGTCACTTTATTGCCATGAAACAGCCAGCTGCCACACTGAGGTGATGATTGTGTGTCTGTTTACATGACGCTGATTGCTCACACGGAAATGGTTAATTCACACTTGTGCTGTATTTAAAAATTACTCTGGATGAGTACACATTATGTCTGCAGAGCTGATGAAGAGGCTGATGAATGCACCATTTGAAATCTAGTTTTTGTCATGAATGGAAGGACAGGCACCTGTGACAAGAAAATGACAATACAACCCCCACTTCTAAAAAAAAAAAGGGATATTTTGTAAAATGCAATAAAAATGAAGAGTACAATTTATTTAATTGACAAAAGTACAAAGAAAAAAATTCCAATGTTTTCACTGACCAATTGCATTTTGTAAATATAAACAAATTTGTATTTTGATGCCTGCAACACACTTCCAAAAAAAAGCTGGAACAGAGGCACGTTTAACGCTCTGTCACGTCATTTTGATTACAATCATTAATTATTATTATTATTATTTTTTTTTGCAATTCTTTGAGAATTGAGGATACTAATTGTTAAAGTTTTGCATGCAAAATTTTTGTCCAATCTTGCTTGATACAAGACTTAAGCTGCTCATCAGTCCATAGTCGTTACTGTTTGATTCTCATCCCATTTGCACTGATGCCCCCCTATAGAGTTGATGTATAGCTTTCTCCTTATGTAACAGAGATTCAGGTTGCATTTCTTAATGCAGCTGCAGACTGTGGTTAATGACAGTGGTTTTCTGAAGTACTCGAGAGCACATGTGGCTGTATTGAACAACACATCATGACTGTTTCTTATGCAATCCAATCTGAGGGCTCAAAGGTCATGCACATTCACCTTTTCACATTCAAGGTTTCCTTGCCCTATATACACTGGGATTTCTCTGGATTCCCTAAATCTTTTCACAATACTATGTATGGTAATTGGTGAAAGACCTAAATTCTTTTTGAATTTGCATTGAGAAATGTGATTTTTGATTTGTTTGACACTTTACTCATGAAATGCTCCTTGTATACCCAAACATGATACATTCACCTATTACCAATTCACTTGCTTATTGTGGACTGTTTCAAAACAGTTTAACTTGGGTATTGTATAACCTTTTCCCTTTTATTTAACCCCTGTTCCAACTTTTTTGGAGTGTCTTGCAGCCATCAACATCAAAATTTGTTTATATTTACAAAACACATTTAAGTTGGTCAGTAAACCATTGGAAATCTTTTATTTGTACTTTTGTCAATTATATAAAACTAAAAGGGAATTCTTTTTTTGGAATTGGGGTTGTAAACACTGTAGCACACGCACCCTTGATATTATAGGAGATTCCACTTTTCTTTTTCTTGCCCTTATGCCACAGAGATGTTTGATCTTAACAAGATCAGTCCAGCATGATCAGCAGAAACCGTTCATTTGATCATGACAGAGAGAAGTGCTGAAATTGAAAATGTTAGCTGAGAGAACAGCAACTCAGATGGCTGCTGCTGTCGAGGAAGTTGATGGTAACAAACTGCTGTCACGCCAGTTGAAGCAGAAATCCAAGTTGTAATGGCACTAAAATACGAGCAAGTTATAGGCCTTAAGGCCTTGCTTGACACTGTTGTCACTCCCTGAATCTTCCAAAGTGGCCACTGATTGACAGAATGTCTAGTTATTGAAGCTGGCCCAGACTGACACCAAAAATACCCCCTTTTTACTGCAACATTGTCAGTGCTCAGCCAGTACTGGAGCTGTGGAGAGCCAACAAGCATTTCAAAGTAACTTAATCCAATCTGGCTAGTTTTTTAATATAAACAAATAAAATTAACAGCAGTATGTGAATAACATGTTGAATATCAGACAGACCGGTATAGTACAAATATAGGAACTGCATGCACCTGGCAACTGAAGGTGCATTGGGATTCATTTATGAGCCATTTACTTTTGTTGCCTCATCATTGTTTTTGTTTTGAGGTCATTGTCACTGACATTAGTGGTTCCTGGTTGAAAGCCAGTGGGTTGAAATGTGCCAGTGTACCCTTTCAGGTTTGTATATATACTACCAGTCAAAAGTTTTTGGACAGTAAGATTTTTAATGTTTTTTAAAGAAGCCTCTTCTGTTCACCAAGCCTGCATTTATTTGATCCAAAATACAGCAAAAGCAGTAATATTGTGAAATATTTTTAGTATTTAAAATAACTGCTTTCTATTTGAATATATTTTAAAATGTTATTTATTCCTGTGATCAAAGCTAATTTTTCAGCATCATTACTTCAGTCTACAGTCTACAGTCTTCAGTGTCACATGATGCTTCAGAAATCATTGTAATATGCTGAATTGCTGTTTAAGATT
Source organism: Onychostoma macrolepis (assembly GCF_012432095.1). Taxonomy (NCBI): domain Eukaryota; kingdom Metazoa; phylum Chordata; class Actinopteri; order Cypriniformes; family Cyprinidae; genus Onychostoma; species Onychostoma macrolepis. The sequence goes on from NC_081155.1 coordinate 35,443,632, forward strand.
AACATTATACACTACACAATTCAAAAGCTTGGAGTCAGTATGTATATATATTTATATATATATATACATACATACTGATTCCAAGCTTTGCTACTTTGCTATTACATGCTGTGAGCATGTAAGATACTGCTGCTGTACATATAACATAAACGAATAACCCCTCATAATATGTATGATCACCCCATAGCAGAAAATGAAATGAAAATTACGTCATTTTTATCGCTCCGATAAATAAATGAAATCGGAAACTAGATCCGATAAAGTACTCTTGCTGGTAAATCAATCAATCAGTCTGATTTATCTGAGAGTCATCCACTTTCCGAGTGCAAGTGACTGCAGCTTTAAACTGCAGTGACTCTCAGCTTGTGTCACGCTCATTACGTCATCATTTGTGAACATATTTTTGCCGGTCTGGAAGTTTTTCATCGGTGGCAGAGGTGGACAATACCATTGCTATTTGCAACGCATGTTGAGCAAGGATTCCGAGGGGAGGAAAAAAGGCGTCAAGTTTAACACAACAAATCTTATATCGCACTTGAAATGTCGTCATCGCGGCGAAGTTGCATTAAAAGAAAATAATAATTAGGGACTTTAAGCATCCTCCACTGCTGGAACGGCAACGGCATTCCAACGTCATATTGCGCGTTCGCGACTTCAGCTGCTACTTTGTGGCGTTCTACTGTAATCGTCTACTAGGGGAGAACAGCTGCTTTGCCGTAGTCGTTACAACGTGACAACTTATGTAGTTAAATGTTGCATTTTAAAGTATATACCATTTAATTCCATCAGTATACGATTCTACCACTAGTCTTTCATTTAATCTGTGTTGATTACGTTTTAAACTTAAGCTAATTTTAACAATTTTTTTCGTTTGTACAAAGATATGTCTGCTGTTAGCAACAGCACCTCAGGTAGCACTGAGACTAAAGATATGTGAAGAGAACAATGTAATTATTGCCTAAACATCCTCCTCATAATCCATCATTTGTATTTAAATAAATGACTGAATGCCGCGTTGCACCATCTTGTTTAGGTTGCTTAATGATTTTTATGTTGGGATTTTTATGCTCGGCTACCACGGTGTAACAGCTTACTTCCGGTCAACATAGCCGTTCGCAGCTGTTGCTTAAAGTCCCTATATAACTTCCTCATCCTCATGCACTAAAATGGTTGCATAGATGCATTTCTTTATGCATGAAATATTTGAATATAAATTTGTTGTTAATGAGTTGTTAATTGCAGATAAACCATGGTTCTTCTGTCATAGTTCTGTTAAACCATTTCTGTTACTAAGTAATGTGGTGCCTTACACAAAAAACAAAAACATTTGAAGAGTCAGTATTGATGTTTGCTATTATAGTTAGGCCAGATCTACTAAAATATCAGTTTCATCAGTGCATCTTAGATTTTGTATTCTCCTGGGTGCACAAACTGCAGATTATATGAAAATTATAATATAAAAATGTGAACTTATCGGTTATCGGTATCGGCCATGAGAAGGACTTAGGGTGAATCCCATTTCTTTGTATTACCCCTTCGCCTTACCCCTTCCCCTTAGTTTTGCACGTTCACATGAGAGTAAGGGCTATCCCAATTCTCGTTTTGATCGAGGGGTAGGGCTAAGGGGAAGTGGTAGATACCCTTAAAACCAAGCATTTCCGCAAGCTTACTTGAAACCAAGGGGTACCCAGAACACACTGCGCAACCGGCAACAATGGCGGCCAGATTATCAAGTATTCAAGTATTTTCGGCTTACATAATTTATTTAAAAATTACGACAGTCTTGTTTTGTACTCTAGACAGTCCTGTACATATATATTTGCAACCATGTTCTTAATTGAAACATTTTAAAAAATCGCTAGTTTGCTACGCTAACGTTACATTGCTGATTTGCACAACAGTCCCGCAGACTAGCCTTGAATGGACTCCATGCGTGTCTACAGTTTTAACAAGTTTGTAAAACGATCCAAAGTTTGTGATCAACACTTGTCAGCTCTGGTGACGTAGCAGCTAGCTAGCGACGGTGTATGATGACGTAACCGTAACCAAGTGGTGTCTCATTTCATAGTGGTATGTTTTCACCCCTAGCGCTTACCACTCGGTTTCGAGGGACAAGGGCTAGGGGTAAGACGAAGGGGTAGGGGAAGGGAAAGGGGTAAGACAGAGAAATGGGATTCACCCTTAATTATCAGTTAAAATTTTTCATATCGTGCATCCCTAATATATATATATTTGAAGAGTTCAGATGCAAAAGCCTCTAAGTGCCATCTGAAATTTTCTTCTAAAATCAGCATTTTTATCAGTCTACTATATTTATGTTTAGTTATTTCACATTAATTGCATAGAAAAGCACCTATACATTGCTATTAAAGAAAGAATACTGAACCTAAACATAGCAGCCTGATAAAAATGAAGTTCTGATAATTTTAGAAGAACATTTCAGATGGCATTTAGAGGCTTTTGCATCTGAACTCTTCGTATATATATATATATATATTGATAAAAGTGTGAAAAAGTGTTGGCCCCCTTCCTGATTTTTTAATTTTTTGCATGTTTGTCATATTTTAATGTTTCAGATCATCAAACAAATTTAAATATTAATCAAAGATAACACAAGTAAACACAACATGCAGTTTTTAAATGAAGTTTTTTTATTATGAAGGGAAAACATAATCCAAACCCACATGGCCCTGTGTGAAAAAGTGCTTTCCCCGTCCTATTAAATCATGAAAGAACTGTGATTAACCACACTATTTTAGAAAGCTGAGTTAAATTTCACTAGCCAAACCCAGGCCTGATTACTGCCAGGCCTGTTGAATCAAGAAATCACTTAAATAGAACCTGTTTGACAAAGTGAAGCATGTTTAAAGAGCAACACATCATTCCGCGATCTTAAGAAATTCATAAACAGATGAGAAACAAAATAGTTTACATGTATCGGTCTGGCAAAGGTTATAAAGCCATTTCTAAGGCTTTGGGACTCCAGCAAACCATGGTCAGAGCCATTATCCACAAATGGAGAAAACTTGGAACAGTGGTGAACCTTCCCAGGAGTGGCCGGCCTACCAAAATTACTCCAAGAGCACAAAGACGACTCATCCAGGAGGTCATAAAAGAACCCAGAACAACATCTAAAGAACTGCAGGCCTCACTTGCCTCAATTAAGGTCAGTGTTCATGATTCAACAATAAGAAAGAGACTGGGCAAAAACAGCATCCATGGGAGAGTTCCAAGGCAAAAGCCATTGCTGACCAAAAAGAACACAAAGGCTCGTCTCACATTTGCCAAAAAATATCTTGATTATCCCCAAGGCTTTTGGACAAATATTCTGTGGACTGATGCGACAAAAGTTGAACTTTTTGGAAGGTGTGTGTCCCGTTACATCTGGCGTAAAACCAACACAGCATTTCATAAAAAGAACATCATACCAACAGTCAAACATGGTGGTGGTAGTGTGATGGTCTGAGGCTGCTTTGCAGCTTCAGAACCTGGATGACTTGCCATAATTGATGGAACCATGAATTCTGCACTCTATCAGAAAATCCTGAAGGAGAATGTCCGGCCGTCAGTTTCTGACCTCAAGCTCAAGTGCACTTGGGTTATGCAGCAGGACAATGATTCCAAACACAGCAGCAAGTCCACCTCTGAATGTCTCAAGAAAAACAAAATTAAGGTTTTGGAGTGGCCAAATAAAAGTCTGGACTTAAATCCAATTGAAATGCTGTGGCATGACCTTAAACAGTCCATTCATGCTTGAAAACCCTCCAATGTGGCTGAATTAAAACAATTCTGCAAAGAAGAGTGGGCCAAAATTCCTCCACAACGATGTGAAAGATTCATTGCCAGTTATCGCGAATGCTTAATTGCAGTTGCTGCTGCAAAGGGTGGCACAACCAGTTATTAGGTTTAGGGGGCATGCACTTTTTTACACAGGGCCATGTGGATTTGGATTTTGTTTTCCCTTCATAATAAAAAAAAACATCATTTAAAAAATGCATGTTGTGTTTACTTGTGTTATCTTTGAATAATATTTAAATTTGTTTGATCTGAAACATTAAAGTGTGACAAACATGCAAAAAAGAAAAAAATCAGGAAGGGGGCCAACACACTTTTTCACACCACTGTGTGTGTGTGTGTGTGTATATATATATATATATATATATATATATATACACACACACACACACACACACACACACACACACACACGAAGAGTTTATTTGCAAAAACAGATAACTGTTTTATCATGTTTTTATTGTGTTAGTTAGTTGTTTTTAGTTATTTTTTTAACCTAATCAAAATAACCCAACTGCAGTTTGATTGAGATTAATTGGAATGCACAATGAAAAAAACATGATTTCTGAGAATTATTAAAAACAGAGTTATCTATTTTTTTTTGCAAATTAACTCTTTATACATACATATATATATACACACAGGTGCTGGTAATATAATTAGAATATCATCAAAAAACTTGATTTATTTCACTAATTCCATTCAAAAAGTGAAACTTGTATATTATATTCATTCATTACACACAGACTGATATATTTCAAATGTTTATTTCTTTTCATTTTGATGATTAGAGCTTACAGCTCATGAAAGTCAAAATTCAGTATCTCAAAATATTAGAATATTACTTAAGACCAATACAAAGAAGGGATTTTTTAGAAATCTTGGCCAACTGAAAAGTATGAAAATGAAAAGTATGAGCATGTGCAGCACTCAATACTTAGTTGGAGCTCCTTTTGCCTGAATTACTGCAGCAATGCGGCGTGGCATGGGGTCGATCAGTCTGTGGCACTGCTCAGGTGTTATGAGAGCCCAGGTTGCTCTGATAGTGGCCTTCAGCTCATCTGCATTGTTGGGTCTGGTGTCTCTCATCTTCCTCTTGACAATACCCCATAGATTCTCTATGGGGTTCAGGTCAGGCGAGGTTGCTGGCCAATCAAGCACAGTAACACTATGGGCATTGAACCAGCTTTTGGTACCTTTGGCAGTGTGGGCAGGTGCCAAGTCCTGCTGGAAAATGAAATCAGCATCTCCATAAAGCTTGTCAACAGAAGGAAGCATGAAGTGCTCTAAAATTTCCTGGTAGATGGCTGCGTTGACTGTGGACATCAGAAAACACAGTGGACCAACACCAGCAGATGACATGGCAGCCCAAATCATCACTGACTGTGGAAACTTCACACTGGGCTTCAAGCAACATGGATTCTGTGCCTCTCCACTCTTCCTTCAGACTCTGGGACCTTGATTTCCAAATGAAATGTAAAATTTACTTTCATCTGAAAAGAGGACTTTGGACCACTGAGCAACAGTCCAGTTCTTTTTCTCCACAGCCCAGGTAAGATGCTTCTGACGTTGTCTCTGGTTCAGAAGTGGCTTGGTAGCCCTTTTCCTGAAGATGTCTGAGCGTGGTGACTCTTGATGCACTGACTCCAGCTTCAGTTCTCTCCTTGTGAAGCTCTCTCAAGTGTTTGAATCATCTTTGCTTGACTGTATTCTCAAGCTTGCGGTCATCCCTGTTGCTTGTGCACCTTTTCCTACCCAAATTCTTCCTTCCAGTCAACTTCGTATTTAATATGCTTTGATACAGCACTCTGTAAACAGCCACACCTTTCAGTAATGACCTTCTGTGACTTACCCTCTTTGTGGAGGGTGTCAATGTTCGTCTTCTGGATCATTGCCAAGTCAGCAGTCTTCCCCATTATTGTGGTTTCAAAGAACAAGAGATACCCAGAATTTATACTGTAGGGATGGTCGTTTATTCAAACTCAAATGTAAATATTCTAATATTTTGAGATACTGAATTTTGACTTTCATGAGCTGTAAGCTCTAATCATCAAAATTAAAAGAAATAAACATTTGAAATATATCAGTCTGTGTGTAATGAATGAATATAATGTACAAGTTTCACTTTTTGAATGGAATTAGTGAAATAAATCAACTTTTTGATGATATTCTAATTATATGACCAGCACCTGTATATATGACATTTATTATATTACATTGTCCAACCAATGGCTATCTTAGATAATGCATTTCAATATTTTATCTTTCTCTAAAAATGGAAAGCTGGCAAAAAAACAAAACAAAAACACCCACTCATCGTCTGCAGGTGTTCATTGTTCACTCTTTAAACTCCTGTTTGACAGCAGTGCCAGTTTCCGAAAGAATAACATGAGGTTAACAGGGCCCACATTTCAAGCTTTTAGTTTACCTGGAACAAGACTTAAAGTCCTCATCTTCTGACAGTGATTTCACATGCATATGTGCTAATTCTGAAACAATGCTTTTAGAGCCAGCCATGAAATCAACTTCTCTAGTAATTAATGTTGCCCAAGAACACAATGTACTCTTGAAAGATAAAATGAACAGGTTAAACAGAGAAAGGTCAACATGATAAAAAGGTAGAACAATTTTAAAAGCTGTTTTTAGAAATTAATTGCTCAGAAAAAAAAAAAAAAAAAAAACATGCTTGCTTTCTCTTTCAACATTATCCAGTCTCTTTAGAAATATTAACAACATGGACTGAAGTTTGACGTCATTGCTGTAGTCTCTTGGTTCCTGAGAATGTGATGAGAAGGGAAGATGGGAAAAGGGAAGAAAGAGAGAATATGGCATTTGGGAAGAAGATAAGTAAATGAGGAAAAGGAAGATGAAAAATAGCTGTGGGGCTTCTCTTTGTGCAAAACAAATTGAAGAGAGAAACTGCTTTTGAGAGATGCTTAAATCCACAATCTGCCATATCCGAGTGTTTTCATACATTTAGCAGAATACAGAGACGTGGGAGTAAACTGGTTTAGTTATCTGTTTAACTAAATTGATTTTTTTTTAAATAGCCTATTTTGACACCCATATTCTTGCGTTATCTACAAGGCAGAAGAACATTCATTCAAAAAAGCAAGAGCATATAAATCTAACTAATTCATGCTTCACAATGTAAAATACACCAACGCTACATGTAATGAAACTCCCTGTTCCTTTGATATGAAAACTGAACCAGCTAATGACTGAATGTGTGTCTGTAACTGTAGGCACACCGGGGGTGTTTTATCTGAGCCCTGTTATAAAGAATTCAGATGAGAAAAGAACTAAACAAATATTCTCTAAACTATAAGATGGAAAAGTGTGTAAATCATTGGGATCAGGAAGTTACATCTCACAATTGACCCTTTGCAAATAACCACCCTCCTTAGTTACTGTTGCTATGCAATTTAAATTAATTTTGTATTTTATTTTTCTTGCAATTTATCTCATAAATCTGAGTTTATATTGCAATTGGGAAAAAAAAAAAAAAAAATAGTGATTGCAAGGGGAAAAAGTCCAAATAGTGAGGGGGTGGGGGGGATCACAGTTACTTTTATATATTTATTTATTTTATTTATTATCCATGGTGGAAACAAGCTTGCGTGAGAGACTTCTTTAAAATATATGATGTGTTTTCTTAAACTCAGTATGGTTTACAGCGAAAAATAATCAGAGAAAACAATCCTTATCGTTAGCATAAATGTTAGCATAAATCTGCTGTTAAACAATTAAATATTTGCATGAATATGACAAACTCTCTCTCTTTGTCTCTGTCTCTCAGGATGGCATGGGAAATCTCCGTGTAACCAAAGAGGGCATCAGATTAGAGGGAGTGTCGGAGTTTCTCCTTCCACTTTATGTGAAAGAGATCAAATCCAGACGGGTAAGAAGTACAGTCTCGTTTTCTAAATGTGTGATGGGAAAGTCTTTGGAGATCAAACATATTTAGATGAAGGATTTTGTGTGTGTGTGTGTTAGGAGCATTATCGCAGTTCTGTGTTTCAAACAAGTGGTTCTTATTTAGTCCCTGGTACTGGTAGATCTTCAAACATGGTACTTTTTTATTTCCACTAGCATGATACTATGTCACAAAAGAAAAGAAAAAACAGAGTAATAGGAATTTTTAAAGTGGTGTCAGCAAACTAAGTGATTAGGGTAGTGGGTTTACTTTTTGTACGAGGATTTTGCTCCTGTTCTCTTGGCAGGTGCAGCAGGTCAAAGGGACAGGACTGCTGCTGAATCCAGCTTGAGCAGCTCAAACAACCTGCTGAACTTTGCCTGCTAAATCCCTCAGTGAAGTTATTTCACTCTGTGCTGCCATTTAGCGAGTAAATCTGCTGGATGACGTCTTTTAAGCCTGTAGTATAAGTTATATCTATCTATCTATCTATCTATCTATCTATCTATCTATCTATCTATCTATCTCTTACAATATTTACCTTTTATTACATGTTAATAGTAGAAAGAAAGAAAGACAGAAAGAAAGAAAGAAAGAAAGAAAGAAAAATAAATCCTCATGTGAGGACTTTCTTTCTTTTTAACAGCTGTGGAATAGCTGTTAAAAATAATTGAAAATAACTGAGAATTGTTTTGGTTAAATGCAGCATGCTTTATTTAGCATCTTTCCATCTCATTTGCATTTTGTCAAACAATAAATTATAAAAATTAAGGACATTTATACTTCTTTTGCACTTTCCATCAAATGCTGGCACACCCACCATGCTGACAGGAAGTGTAAATTGGCATGGTTTCAGACATCACTGGTCTGTCATTGCAGGTACCAGCTGTGATGCTGGAGTGAGTGTGCTGGGGATTCTAGCTTGAACTCTTGATATATGTGACAGGACAGAGTGTAGATCACTAAGATGAATAGAGCAAGCACACAGGCACACATTCTTTGTCAAGCACACATGCAGAGAAGTACACAGGGCTAGACGCGTCCCCAAACTGCTGCTGTACGCATGCATCATGTTCCGGTTCATTTGTATTTGGCCTCTGTTGACCTTTAGCACCCAATTGTAAACACAACGTCGTTGATCGATTTCTCTCCTTCTCTTTCCCTCTCTTTTCTTTGTATCTCTCTCTGCAACACACTGTGGCTGTTGTCACTGAGGCTATCTATCTATCTATCTATCTATCTATCTATCTATCTATCTATCTATCTATCTATCTATCTATCTATCTATCTATCTATCTATCTATCTATCTATCGTTTATCGGTGTCATTCTATCCATCCATCCATCCATCCATCTATCCATCCATCCATCCATCCATCCATCCATCCATCCATCCATCCATCCATCCATCCATCTATCTATCTATCTATCTATCTATCTATCTATCTATCTATCTATCTATCTATCTATCTATCTATCTATCTATCTATCTATCTATCTATTGTTGTCATTATATCTATCTATCTATCTATCTATCTATCTATCTATCTATCTATCTATCTATCTATCTATCTATTGTTGTCATTCTATCTATCTATCTATCTATCTATCTATCTATCTATCTATCTATCTATCTATCTATCTATCTATCTATCTATCTATCTATCTATCTATCTATCTATCTGTCTGCCTGCCTGCCTGTCTGTCTTTCGCTCTATTGTTCTATCATTCTATCGTTCTATTGTTGTCATATACAGTATATTGTAATGTTTTAAGGCAATTCATGTTTAAATCTATTTACTTTAAATATGAATTCCCTCTAAACATAGTAAAATATGAATTTCTTAAATTTAGACAATTTTACTCCTACTGCAATTTTACTCTTACTACATCTTTTTATATAGGCTATATTTTTTAATCAATGACAAACACAATGTTGTCACAGTTGTTATTCACATCATTTCAATTTCAATATTACTTTTATGTTGTATATGTGTGATTAATCTCATATTTATAGGAAGTGTTTGGGTAAGTTAATTAACCTGCTAACAGTGCTTCAGTTTAAAGATGTTCCATCGCTGTTCCGCTTCAGCTCATGCAGCTCTGGCAGGTCAGTCCCTGACTTTACTGACTACGATCGACTTATCTGAAACAATCATACTCTTGTTAGGTTTTTCTTCAGTGCTGTTGTTAATAGTACATTGTACAATGTGATTTTCCTCTCATATGTTTCTCAACAGTGAGCTGTAACTAACATTTTTGTAACTGACAAAATCAGAAGTCCTTTTTAGCAAAGGATTTTACAACCTTAGCGAGGTGTAAACTTTTCACAATCCTGTTGCTTTAGATTATTTTGATTGTTAGCATATGTTATCCCATGTTGGGGAACAGTATTCAGCGGAACTGGTAATGGGAGCACTAGTGGAACTCAACCTAATAGAGGTGTCGCAGTCTCTATACTTAAGTCTATACTGATACACTGTGCAGAAACAATGGCCGCTAAGCCTGCTTAGGTTGCACATTAATTAATAACCACTGCTCAGATAAACTTATAAAGAAGCCTTGTCCTTGAGCCAATAAATCAAAGTGCCTAATGTGTTCGCCACAGTGATTAGCATTAAAGAACACAAACAAAGCACTGGCTTGCTGCTAGCTCGCTGATGGCACTCCTGATTAGCCTCAATAATCACCAGCGCACATCAAAGCCTGTTGAGGGGCTTTTGCTTTTACCCTCGGCACCCCACCGAGAACACAGCGCTGCAAATCCCAACACACCCTCACAGCAACACCGCAGCCATTTTGGGTCGTTTGCCTTAGATGACTGTAAGGGTGCGACATTGCAAATTACGATTAATCCACCTAGTGTAGAAAGCCAGAAGCTTGGGGTTGGGGGACGAGACATGGTGGTCTTTGTCTGCGAGGAGAGCCTTGAGCTGTAAATCTGAATCCTACAGACAAGCTGTTTTGGCATCTCCTACAAAGAGGGATTGTGCCATGGCCTGGATTGACACCCTGCTTCTATGAGGCCACCGAAGATGTGTGACACAGGCACTCATGAAAGAGAGACTGAAATGGAAACATATGAAAGGAAAGGTGCTAGAGAAGGATGAATAAAGATGCAGAACACGAGGGGCAGCATGAGAAGTGACAGGATGTAGCCACCATGGTTGAAAAGTTAAAAAAAAAAAAACTTAAAAGTTACAACTCTAAACCCAGCATAAAGGAAGGGGGATTTTAAAAATAGCAATACAAAATAAAAGCAGTTTGAAGACAGCAAATAGCAACAAAATCTAAATTTTATATAATGGCACTTTACTGAAAATGGGTTTGGGATTGAATATATTCTTATCTACCAAGTAAACACACTGAAATTTTTATGACATTGTTGGGCTGACAAATAACCTGCATAAATGTTTGAATTTGAATCAGACTTCAAACAGCTGCCTGCTGCCATTCAGAAATTGTATTTTTCTTCATCCTGTGTTGAGGACAAGACTGACGTATTAATAGCTTCACTTATAGTACATACTTACACATAGTGGAAAATCATATACTATCTCAAAATCTATCTCAAAAATCTGTACTATGTCTCAAAATGTCTTTATGAACTGATTATGATTTTTGAGTTATGTTCTACTCCTGGTTGGCCATGCAGTTATGAAATCATATCCGTACTTTGTCAGAACAAAAGGTTAGAAATATTTAGGCTCAGTCCTGAATTGCCCACTTGAAGTCAGCAAGACCCTAGCATTTCCAGTTTGTGTCTGAAATGTGCATTTTTTGTGACGCCATCAATAATGCAGACCAAAATACAGTAAAACCAGTTATATTGTGAAACATTATTCCAATAAAGCAGCTGTTTTCTACATAAATATATGCTTAAAATTAAATATATTTCTTCAGTGTCACATGATCCCAATAGACTGATTTGTGATAGTAGTAGTAGTGTTGAAAACAGTTGTGCTGCCTAATATTTTTGTTGAAACTTGTGTATTGTTATTAATGCATTTTAACTGCATTTATTTGATAAATGGAAATCCTTTCTAACATTATAAATGTCTTTACTGTCACTTTTGAATGATTTAATGCATCCTTGCTTAAACAAATTAAATAAATTATTTCGAAAGAAAGAAGCAAAGAAAGAAACAAAGAGAAAGAACTGACCCCAAAGTTTTGAATGGTAGTACATCTTATCCTGCTTTATATTTAACCATGTACTTCATCACTTATAGTTTTGTTTATTTTGCAAAATCAGTTTAGTTCTTGAGTTGAAATTATTATGCTGATACATGCAAAGCTGTTTCCTTGTTTTTCACCAAGATTCAGGACAGGAAACAGGATATATGAACAGGGTAAAGCAAGATCTCTTGCCATTAGTGGTAAAGTCACGGCGACTCTGCAGTGCTAATTTAAGGATGTCTTTTCAGCATATATCCCTCTGCGCTTTGTAGAAAAAGCTGAGTTAGTCAGGTTACAGTGGTAATGTCATTGCCTAGGACAAGCTAATTCATTAAAGTCCTGACGCATGTGTGTGTTTGCATGCTTATATGTTCATGGTGACTAATAACAAAGGTCTTGCGCATGTTTTATAAGTGTCCCTCTCAGTTTCTAAGCATACGTCACAGTAGGCACAAAGACAAAAGTTTATTTTTGTCTCCCTTCTGTCTCTTGTGAATGTTGCACAACCATTCTCTCCCATGCTGTCTCTTTCATATGCACTATCTATCATTCCCTCTTTCTCTATAGTACTCCCTTGTGGCCTTGTTGCTAGAATGCCTGTATTGGGAGTTGCTAAAATGAGACAAAAATTTCCTGTTGTAGGCATTATTTCCACTCTTTGTATGATGTAGGAGGAATAGGATGTTTTCTCTCATTCTCCTCCCCTTAGTAATATCCGCTTTTATTTCATCCTTAAACAAATGTTGAGACAAGAAAAAAATGTCAAGTTGATTCTCTAGGAATTGTTGAAATGATTGTAAATCCCTTCTCAGGAGTCTAAACACAATCCACATACTCATAGGGTAGAGCTGCTCACTTTTTTTGCTGATCAGTGGAGAGTGGGAGAAATTGAAAATGCAGCAAATACACAACAGAGAGCCAGCATATCCACAAGAGTCTGCAAGTTTCAAACTCTCTCATGCATCGGAAAATACTTTTAGAGTTTATTTAGATGCCCTGCCTGTTCATATTATATTCCTATTATTCATATTATTATTCATATTATCTGTATATGTTTTCTGTTAGAACCATATGTGGGCTTTAACCAAAACCTTTTTTCACATAACCCATTGTTTTCACATGTTTGTATAATGTATAATTATTTTAAAACAAACTTGAATATATATTTTAACATTATTAGAATCAGATATACAGTACAAACACAATAACATTTTACGATAGCAAACAATCAGTGTTTTCTTTCTTTCTTTCTTTCTTTCTTTCTTTCTTTCTTTCTTTCTTATATATACATTCAGAAGTGACAGTAAAGTTTTATTTCAAATAAATGCTGTTCTTTTGAACTTTCTATTCATAAATGAAGAAAAAGTATCCCACTAGTTAATATTAAGCAGCAGTGTTTTTAATTATGATAATAATGAGAATTCCTTGAGCATCACATGATCATAGATTGATTTTTGAAGGATCATGTGACACTGAATACTGGAGTAATGATGATGCTGAAAATTTAGCTTTGCCTTCACACAATCCCACAATGTGCAATTTTTATCAATTTTATTTGTTTTTAAACATGTTTTATTGAATATATATATATATATATATATATATATATATATATATATATATACTGTATATACTATTCCATAGAATTTGTTATTCTGCTTCAGGCACATCTCTGATATTAGTGCAATAATGTAAGGAAAATAATTGTTTTTTTTTAATTATATATAACTGTAAATTGTGAAGACTTTTGCAAATTGAGATTGGTAAACGTGCTCATTAACCAAACACAGTTAATTTCTGATATTATGGAAGTTGATATATTTGGTCGCTCTCACTGACATGGCTACAGGTTTTATTTCTGGCTGGTACAATTACAGAAAAGTAGCTTTGAGAGATATTAAGAGAGTTTTTAAGTCGCTCCTGTAAGACGGGACAATTCAAGAGTCACACCTGTTAGTAAATACAAGTCATGGTTTCACTTTATTTTGATGGTCCCTTTAACACATTCTATTGACTATAAGTAATGTTGCACCTACATACTAACTCTCATTAGAGTGTCAGTAGTCAGTGTATTAGTTGACTGGTAGGGTTAGGGTTAGATTAAGTTGACACGTTCTTGCAAAGTTACTTATAGTTAGTAGAATAGCTGTTGGGAGACCAACACAATAAGGAGTTAGTAGATATGAAGCAGACAGTCTACTAATACTCTTATGAGAGTTTGTTGACATGTAGTTGCAACATTACTTAGTGTCAACAAATTGTTCCAAAGGGGCCATCAAAATAAAGTGTTACCCAAGTCATCCATCCCAAATGCTGAATGTATCTGCAATCATACAGCAAGGGATTCAAGCGTTGGCCAGTGTGTTGGTACTAATGTTTTATTCAGGGGGGTTGAGAGTGTGGTGGAATGGCCCATGTAAAAATAGGTTCCCATTAACATTTAACAACATTTCAGGATGATAAAACATGGGGACTGTTCAGACCTTCAGGAACCAAGAATGACGGAGAATATTAATTATTCTCTCTGCGCTCTCTCTCAGATGCACAAAAACTCTCAAAAGCCTTGTGGGCACAGGTTACCTCTGCAATTACCTCTCAGCTCTTAGCAATGTCATCCCACCTCTCTTTTTAATTGGCTCGATGATCAAGTCCAATGTGCAATGTGATTGGATATCTCTACATTTATACGTCCCTTGAGCTGTGATTGGTTAGACGTAACCCAACATCTAAACAAGGCAGATGTGTCATCAGAGAGCAGCAGGCATAACGAAGAGTGATAGTCTCTTTATTTATATTAGTGTCGCACAATCTGTTCTGTCAAAGCACATTATTATTGTTTTTGCATACAGGAGGGGTGGGCACCATGTTTACGAGGGCATATGATAGCAACATGATGCTATTCGACAGATGCAGAGATGACATCAACTGCTAGTGACATGTAATATATCTCACAGTAAGTTTACACAGCAGTGCTGTTGTATGACTTCAAATGTTTTGTACATGGACTTGATAATGTACAGCCCTCAATATGTGATAGTATGAATATATGTTCACTACTATCCAAAAATTCTGGGTTCAGTAATGTTTTTTACATGCTTTCATTCAGCAAAGCTTCAATAAATTATTCAAAAGTGACAGATATTAATAACAGATTTATATACTGCCGTGCAAAGGCAAAAGACCGTAACTTCGATTTTGGTCGAAAATGAGTTATTGATATTTTTGGGACATTCAAGACATCCTTTATCATGTGCATAAGTATCTTGAGTCAATTTCGTTGTTTTTCTGAGAAAAAAATGGGTGGTCTCAACCGTAACTTCAAAAAGCCCCAGAGAAACCAAGGCAGAACACTGTATAACACCAGTTACCGCTCTTTCACTTTGTTTGGAACACTCAAATTGAGTTACGGCGTTCTGCCTTTGTGTAGCCAAGTGTCAAAATGAAGTTACGGTTACGGCTTGGAGTTATACGGTGTTCTCCCTTTGTTTTTGCTGTCCATTAAAGTCTGCCACATTTAAATGACGGTGTAGACAAACGAATTAGATAGATCACGATCTACCAAACAGCTCCATATAACAAAGCACTGTAAAGACTAGATACCTTGGCAGCAATACGTAATTGAGAAAAACCTTTAAAGATCCCCCCACTTTTTATAACACAGATTATTCACCAGGCTGTCACTTCTATTTGGATGTGTGTGGACTCGAATGCCATAGCATGTAGTATGATCAATCATAAAAGCAGTAGCCTACTAACAGTTCGCAATTAAATCCATATCCTACCTTTTCTTGTAACCCCATAAAATCAATCCATGGCGATGAACGTTGTCGGAGATGTTTAATCCACAAGCATTCTGAGCATTATTCCTGCTTGCTGGCGTTCACATAAATCCACAAGTCGTTCTTTTAGGTTAGGCTATTTCAATCAAGTTAATATAAAAGCAATTATGCTATGTCTAGCATCCTTTTACGTTACTGAGGATAGCAAATAAATTGGTTGCAAAACGGTCACGTTTTACTTTTAGTCTGCCTAGTCAAAAAAATTTAAATAAAAATAAAATAACATTAATACAGCCACATTACTATATGCAATAGCCTATATGAGATAGCCCATAATCACTAGATTTTATACAGGTGTTGCTGTAACGATTTTGTAAATGGTGATCAGCAACCAAATATTGATAATGTGGAAGTTACTGCCTTTTGCCTTGTTGTGACTTCTCACTTTTTTGCAGACAATGCAAAAGCAGAGTACAGTAACTTCAAAATGGGGGTAAAAATTTAGTTTGCGCCAACAATTTTTTAATTTGGATAATTTTCATAACTAAAACATCTAATTGCCAAATTTCCAGTGTCCTACCTATAATTAATTTGGCTGGACAAATAAAAAAACTTTAAAGTCATTTTTCTCAGTTTCACACTCTAGCGAGTTAAGGTCTTTTGCCTTTGCAGGACAGTATACACAGTTGAGCTCAAAATTATTCATACCCTTGGTAAATATCATCAAAGAAAGAAGTTCAACAATCTTTCAGATATATCAGAAATATATTATTTGATTTTACTCATTGTGATCAATGATTAAGGGAATTCGGTCTTTGTTTTCACTCATATTTATATTCCTTTGAAACAGGAAGCCATGGCTGGATAATTTCATGTTCTTAGTCACCCTGGTGTGATGATAAATGCAAATATGAATGGAAATATACTTCAGAGATATTTTAATCATACAAATTTCTAGTGGTAGTTCCATAATGTGATTTTCCCCCACTTTGACTTTTTTTTTTTTTTTTTTCAATTAAAGGTTAAGATTATTATTTATTTTTTATTTTTTTATTTCTGAATGAAAGAATGGATAAACTATGCAGACTTATTTTTAAAGCCATCTTTGATCATATTTACCAAGGCTCCGAACAATTTTGAGTGCTATATTTCTAATAAATACTGTGATTTTGAATTATATTTATCAAAGAATCCTGAAAAGAAAAAATAAATAAATAAATAAATAAAAAATAAGCAGCACGACTGCTTTTAAAACATCAATAATAAGAATAATGTTTCTTGAGCAACAAATCAGCATATTAGATGCATTCATATAGGGATAATGTGACACTGAAGACTGAAATAATGGCTGCTAAAAATCAGCTTTGCCATCACAGGAATAAATTACATTTTAACATACAGTATATATTTAAAATATCACAACATTAATGTTTTGTACACCATCTTGATAAAATTTGATCTGATTTGAACATAAAATCACTAAGGGCATATATTTTTATTCATATTACTGTTGCAGTATAGACATTCAAATGTTCCATATGGACTTCCAATTGTTATGGCAGCATTCATGTGAATTAACAAATTAGCATTTGATGGAACATCACCAAATAGGTTTGTGTTTACCTGAAGTATTTTGGGCCGTAGCTAATTGGGGTCACTGTCTCCATAACAATGAGCCGCAGTTAATTAAGCAAATAAATACAAACGCTATCTGCATCTTAACATCTCACATCACCACAACCTTCTACAAATTTCCAGTGGTTGCCATTTGAGATTTCGAATACCTCGTCTCGTCTGTTGCGATATGGTGACATGGCCGTTACCACTGACCCCGGATCAACTCTACCCCTTTCGATTAGTGAAATTAATTAAAAACAGACACGCTTTTAATTAATGCTACACGTTGACATTACACAAGCTAGTGGGTCATTTTAGCTTTGATCCTCATTGGCGACTAATGACATTTAGCCGGGGGCTATGTAGCATGTGTAAAAGGGCAGGCTAGCCATTGGGTGTTTAGCTAGCAGGGCCTGCGGTACAACCTGGACTGCCGAGGTAAATGTTAGAGGTGATAAGAGCGTGTCAGCGCGACTGAAGAGAAATGAAGTCTGGGCAGGAAATCCCAGAGACGCTAACAACGATTAATCCAAATAATCTTTCAGTTTTAGATTTAGAAAGTGATGCACAACCTTTGCTGGAGATTTGCTTCCACTCTTTTCTTAGGGCAAAAAGGGAAAATTACTGCTTTATTGAGATAAACTGTTCCTTTATGTGTTTCTGATAATACTTTGGAGCAAGTAAAAAAGGTGTTTGGTAGAAATGCTATCTTATCTAAGCTTCTCCATATTTTCTCCACATGTTGTCAATAAAATATGTATGTTTATTGAGCACATTTATTCAGCATTGTGTGACTTTCCTCGGCTTTCCAGAATGAGAATAAGAATTAATACCTGAAGACTGCTTGTTTAGGTGCTAATACATACTTACCGCATATTCCACCACAGTATTTACTGTATAGGCCTACTAGGCTACATACTTTGCAGTATGAAATATGCAGTGTTAAATATTTAAATTTCAGTTATTTTCTGTGTTTTCTGTGTGTTGTTTTCATTATGTTGTGTTTTGTTCAGTAAGTGGTGTCCAATTGTCATGAACAAATGTTTAGTTAAGAATAAGTGTTAAACTATTGAAGTTAATTCTGGTTTATTCATCACACTGGAAGTGTAAGGTCAAGTTGAGTGCATTGCATTGTGGGATACAGTACTCCACACAGTGATCTTTTTTTTCCCTTTTTTTCCCCTTTTTTGTCATACCTGTATTTCATGCATATAGAATTACCTTTACATTTAGTCATTTAGCAGACGCTTTTATCCAAAGCGACTTACAAATGAGGACAATAGAAGCAATCAAAATCAACAAAATAGCAACAACATGCAAGTGCTATGCCAAGTCTTGGTTAGCATAACACAGTACACGTAGCAAGGTTTTTTTTTAAAGAAACAAGTAAATAAAATAGAAAAAAAAAGAAAGCTAGTGTTAGTTTTTCAAAAAAGCTAGCAGTTAGAGAATAAATATGCAATTGATAGAGGGTCAAGTGTATGGAAGCCCGTTCCCGCCATCTTGAGAAAAAATATAATTCTGTAAGTCATAATAATGAGATACTTTCTCGTAATAATGACTTATTTTCTCATAATAATGACTTAGTTTCTCGTAATAATGACTTAGTTTCTCATAATAATGACTTAGTTTCTCGTAATAATGACTTAGTTTTTTTCATAATAATGACTTGGTTTCTCATAATGACTTATTTTCTCGTAATAATGAGTTAGTAAGTAATATTACATTCAGGAAAAAAAAAACGCAATAATGAGAAACTTTCTCGTAATAATGACTTATTTTCTCATAATAATGACTTAGTTTCTCGTAATAATGACTTAACATCTTGAAATAATGAGAAACTTTCTCGAAATAATGAGAAACTTTCTCGTAATAATGACTTATTTTCTCGTAATAATGACTTAACATCTCATAATAACGAGAAACATTCTCGTAATAATGAATTATTTTCTCGTAATAATGAGAAACTTTCTCGTAATAATGACTTATTTTCTCATAATAATGAGAAACTTTCTCGTAATAATGACTTAACATCTCAAAATAATGAGAAACTTTCTCGTAAAAATGACTTATTTTCTCGTAATAATGACTTAACATCTCGAAATAATGAGAAACTTTCTCGAAATATTGAGAAACTTTCCCGTAATAATGACTTATGTTCCCTTTCAGTCGGTCACTCCGAGTCACATCGGATGACCGACGAATTGGGATCTCGCCAGAGAGACCAATCCACTTTGAGTGTAACTAAACGAGCCAATGGACAATGGCCCTGCATGCTTCAGCACTTAATAAAGAGCAAATTTCTCTAAAAGAGCAACACGGGTGATCGCGTCTTTTTAAAGATGTCTTATCACCCGTGCGTTTCTGGGTGTGGTCGTTTCCTGGCGCCTCAGGACGGTCACGATCGCTGCCTCATGTGTCTGGGCATTCAGCACGCTGAGGAAGCTTTCGTGGATGGTTCATGTTCTTCTTGTATCCCCAAGAGGAATTACTCACCCCTCAAGCACTCCACAGCCGGTGGAGCTGCCGAAGGAGCGCGCTGGGCCCTCTGCTGGACAGAGTGCACCACGCGTTTCCTTTGGCGCCCCCTCTGACGACCAGATGTCGATCGCTGCATCGGAGGGCGAGTCCTCTCTCTCTGGGGATGACGACCCGGCTGCGTTGCCCCCTTCGGGTGTGGTAGCGTTGTCCAAACCAGACCCAGAGATGACGGCTATGCCCAGCAGCCAGCGGTACCCAAAACATCAATAAAAGAGCGGTTTCCTCAATCTCTGGGTCTCAAGAGGAGGAGAGTGGTGAACCGTGCATCACGGGATCGCTTCCCTTCTCCTCTCTCGCCAGCAGGCAGCAGTGGGTTGTCCAAGAGCACCCCTCCTGCCCATTCATGGAACCAGGTAAGGGCGGTAGCACTCGAGTCCCTGCTTCAAGTCGTCACACGCAGTCACAAGCCTCAAGCCGGGTTCCTGTGTTTCCTCCCTCACGAGGAGGAATCAGGTGAGTGTTACACTGCACACCCAGAACCCCGCCCTCCACCGTCACAGGCCAAGCCGTCACAGGCTCTGGGTCGGGTCCCTGTGTTCCACCTCGCTGCCCCACCGCGGGTATGTCGGTGTTGGTCCTGCTGGTACGGTCTCTCGGAGCCTGGCTAGCACTCCCCAGTCCGTCTCGGTGGCTCCTGCGGACCATCAGACTCGGCTACGCGATTCAGTTCGCCCGGCGTCCCCCCAAGTTCGGGGGCATCCGGTTCACTTCAGTCAAGGCCGTCGATGCCCCTGTCTTGCGTGCGGAAATTGCAGTCCTGCTGGCGAAGGACGCGACAGAGCCGGTCCCTCCAGCCGATATGAGGTCGGGGTTTTACAACCCTTACTTCATTGTGCCCAAGAAAAGCGGTGGGTTACGACCGATCTTGGATCTGCAAGTTTTGAACCGTGCACTTCACAAGATGCCATTCAAGATGTTGACGCAGAAACGCATTTTTGGGTGCGTCCGTCCCCTAGATTGGTTTGCAGCAATCGACCTGAAGGAACGCGTACTTTCATGTCTCTTCTTTAGATTAGATTCAACTTTATTGTCATTACACAAGTACAGGTACAGGGCAACGAAATGCAGTTTAGGTCTAACCAGAAGTGCAATAGCAGCAAGTGCAGGATATACAATGGTTGAATAAGTGCAGGACAAGGATATGTACTGAATATATGTATAAATATATATAGAAAGATGGTTATTACTATAAAAAGAATTTACAGGTGAATATGTATAGTGAATAAATATACAGATGGCTATTACTATAAACAGAATTTACAGGTGAATATGTACTATCAATATAATATAATATACAGATGGCTATTACTATAAACAAAGTGTAAAAGTGCAGTGGAAGTGATTGCATATTACAATTAGACGTACGGTGCAAAATGCAAATGTAAACATTTGATAATGTAAATAACAGTCGGCAGTGCAAATGAGCATAATCCAATTTAGGTATGGTAGTGCAAGATACAAAAGTAAACAGTTGTTACTGTAATAAAAATTTACATTCAGTAGTGCAAATAAGGCAGATGTGAGGTAGGAGAGAAGAGTTAACAATATATGAGGAAGTGGATCAACAGGGGTTAGAGTTCACTTTATCAGGCAGGACGGCGGTCCCACTGAAACTCTTTCAGAGGCTCCTGGGGCATATGGCTGCAGCTGCGGCGATAGTTCCACTCGGTCTGCTCCATATGAGACCGCTTCAGCACTGGCTCCATAGCCGTGTCCCGAGGTGGGCGTGGAAACGCGGTACTCACCGGGTTCAGATTACACCGGCCTGCCGCAAAACCTTCAGCCTGTGGACAGATCCCTCGTTCCTTCGGGCAGGAGTGCCCTTGGAGCAGGTATCCAGGCATGCTGTGGTATTCACAGATGCCTCAGCCACCGGCTGGGGAGCCACGTACAACGGGCACGCAGTGTCAGGGGTGTGGACGGGTCCCCAACTGCGTTGGCATATCAATTGCCTCGAGTTGCTGGCAGTACGCCTTGCCTTGAGCCGCCTCAGAGGGCGCCTTCGGGGCAAGGACATTCTGGTCCGTACGGACAACACTGCGACCGTTGCATATATCAACTGGCAAGGCGGTTTATGCTCCCGTCGCATGTCGCAACTCGCCCACCACCTCCTCCTCTGGAGTCAGAAGCATCTGAGGTCCCTTCGTGCCATCCACATCCCAGGAGTGTTTAATCAGGCGGCCGATGAGCTGTCTCGAGCGGCACTCCCTGGGGAGTGGAGACTCCATCCCCAGGCGGTCCAGCTGATTTGGAGTTGGTTCGGAGTTGCTCGGGTAGACCTGTTTTCATCTCCAGAAACCACCCACTGCCAGTGGTTCTACTCCCTGTCCGAGGCAACGCTCGGCACGGATGCACTGGCACACAGCTGGCCTTGTTAGTGGCTCCATATTGGCCCAACAGGACCTGGTTCCCGGAACTCATGCTCCTCGCGACAGCCCCTCCCTGGCCGATTCCTTTGAGGTAGGATCTGCTTTCTCAGAGACGGGGCACACTCTGGCACCCACGTCCAGACTTGTGGAAACTCCATGTGTGGTCCCTGGACGGGACGCGGAGGTTCTAGGTGATCTGCCCCAGGAGGTAGCTCTCACTATCGCTTCAGCACGAGCACTGTCCACAAGACGGGCCTATACGCTGAAGTGGAACCTGTTCGTCGAATGGTGTTCCTCTCACCGTGAGGACCCCCGGAGATGTTCGATCAGAGCCGTGCTTTCCTTTTTGCAACAAGGGTTGGAGCATAGGCTGTCCCCCTCCACCCTTAAGGTTTATGTTGCTGCTATTTCCGCTCACCACGACCCCGTAGAGGGGAGGTCGGTGGGGAAGCACGATCTGGTTGTCAGGTTTCTTAGGGGGGCCAGGAGGTTAAACCCTCCTAGGCCTCCCTCCCTACCCTCTTGGGATTTGGCATTGGTGCTAAGAGCCCTACAAACTGCCCCCTTTGAGCCTTTGCAGTCAGTCGAGTTGAAGTTTCTCTCTATGAAAACCCTACTCCTGACTGCGTTGGCCTCGATCAAGAGGGTGGGGGACCTGCAGGCATTTTCGGTCGACGAATCGTGCCTTGAGTTTGGGCTGGCTGACTCCAGTGCAACACTGAGGCCCCGGCCCGGCTATGTGCCCAAGGTTCCTACCACTCCCTTCAGGGACCAGGTAGTGAACCTGCAAGCGCTGCCCCTGGAGGAGGCAGACCCAGCCCTTGCTTTGTGTTATCCAAGTCCTACTGTCTGGGTTGCCCAAGGAACAACAGTAGTTGACCCTCTCTGTGTAGAGCCCGGTCCTATCGTCTGACTTATAGGAAGGATCATGAGGCCTACACAGGGCACTGGAAGGGGCAGCTCCTGTGGCGCTTTGGTAGGGATTCCAATTCGTCGGTCATCCGACGTGACTCGGAGTGACCGACTGAAAGGGAACGTCTCGGTTACGTAAGTAACCCTCGTTCCCTGAAGAAGGGAACGGAGACATCACGTCCCGTCTCCACAGTCACTGTACCACCGCTGACCGGCCGGGTCACCGGCTCGGCTCCTCAGCGAAAGCATGAATTAATGCGGTGCACCCGCTGCCTCTTATACTCACGCTGTGATCAGCGGCAGCTGGATGCAATGATCGCAGTGTCCAGTGGCTCGTTTAGTTACACTCGAAGTGGATTGGTCTCTCTGGCGAGATCCCAATTCGTCGGTCATCCGAAGTGACATCTCCTTTCCCTTCTTCAGGGAATGAGGGTTACATACGTAACTGAGACGTTCTCGTAATAATGACTTAACATCTCGAAATAATGAGAAACTTTCTCGTAATAATGACTTATTTTCTCGTAATAATGACTTATTTTCTCGTAATAACGTGAAACTTTCTCGTAATAATGACTTATTTTCTCGTAATAATGACTTAACATCTCGAAATAATGAGAAACTTTCTCGTAATAATGACTTATTTTCTCGTAATAATTACTTACTCCACGCATGCGCAATGCATGAGTGACGGCACGCTAGCGACATCTGCTGGTCAAAGCCATGCAGGAACACTGTAAACATTGCTTGTTCTGTAATCTAAAGTGTATAATATATCATTAAATAACGATTTCAGATAAATTATCTGCATGTAGTCTTTTGTTAATTTGTAGCACTTACCAGCAGAAACAGATATAGAGGAATATATTCCAACAAAAATCACACGCATTTGATGAAGAAATGAAAGCCATTACACATATAAACTTAATGAATAGATGTTAATTTCTATGATTTGTTAGTTTTATTAGCTGTCACTTTCATGCATCACATGCATAAACCCACAATGTTTATACAGTAGCCCAATCCCATCTCGCTAGCAAAAGCGTAGTTGTTCTTTACCACGGCAACCGCTTGGTCTTCAGCATCCCACACCGCTTCTTGCAGGACATGTGAACATGAAAAATGCTTAATGTGGCTTAAAGTACAATGACTAATTCAGGATACAGTATTATTGGTCATGCATACAGGCAAGCATAAGAACCCAGAATTTGAACACAACACCCAAGGTTGCATGTTAAGCGTTTTCCTTTAGAAAACCATTATAGAAAATGCTGCATAAGGGTTTGCTGTTTTGCGTTGCATTCATATTTTGGGTCCACCTGAATGCCTGTATATACAGTATGCATGTAATTAAGTTGTGTACTGAATTTGGTTCAATATATCTTTGTACTTAAAGCTACGTTAAGCATTTTTCACGTTAAGCATTTGTCCTGCAAGAAGCGGTGTGGGACGCTGAAGACCAAGCGGTCTACGAACAACAATGATTTGTGCTTTTGGAATGAGATGGCTTACTGTATGAAGCATGTGATGCATGAAAGGGACAGCTAATAAAACTAATAAATCATTGAAATAAACATCTACAAATTAAGTTGATATGCGTAATGGCTTTCATTTCTTCATAAAATGCCTGTATTTCTTAACTGAAATATTAGTCTGGAATGTTTGAAGCCATAACTATCTGGCAGAGTAACTTGGTAAGTGCTACAAATTAACAAAAGACTACATGCAGATAATTTATCTGAAATCGTTATTTAATGATATATTATACACTTTAGATTACAGAACAAGCAATGTTTGCAGTGTTCCTGCATGGCTTTGACCAGCAGATGTCGCTAGCGTGCCGTCACTCATGCATTGCGCATGTGGATTAAGTCATTATTACAAGAAAATAAGTCATAATTTTGAGAAAGTTTATAATTATTATGAGAAAATAAGTCATTATTACGAGAAAGTTTCTCATTATTACGAGAAAATAAGTCATTATTACGAGAAACTAAGTCATTATTATGAGAAACTAAGTCATAATTATGAGAAAGTATCTCATTATTATGACTTAC
This sequence comes from Onychostoma macrolepis, assembly GCF_012432095.1. Lineage (NCBI taxonomy): Eukaryota > Metazoa > Chordata > Actinopteri > Cypriniformes > Cyprinidae > Onychostoma > Onychostoma macrolepis. The sequence goes on from NC_081155.1 coordinate 35,468,793, forward strand.
AGAATTATATTTTTTCTCAAGGTGGCGGAAACGGGCTTCCAGACATAGACAACATATAATTAGAACAGAGAGTGCTACACTGTAAAAAAAAAAAAAAAAAGTTTTAAGGCAACCAGCTTCAGCAGATTTTTGAGTTTTCTCAACTTGTCGTTTTAAGTTTATACAACAAAAATTTGAGAATCTCCCACCAAAATAAGTTGAGCAAACTCAAAAATCTGCTGAAGCTAGTAAAAACAATTTTTAAGTTCGCTCAACTTTTTTTTTTTTTTTTTACAGTGTAGAATTAGAGGGTCAAATAAAGATGGAAGAGATGTGTTTTTAGCCGTTTCTTGAAGATGGATAAGGATTCAACTGCTCGGATTGAGTTCGGCAGGTCATTCCACCAGGTGGGAACAGTTAATGATAAGTCAGTGAAAGTGATTTTGTGCCTCTTTGGGATGGCACAATAATGTGTTGTTCACTTGCAGAACGCAAGCTTCTAGAAGGGACATACAGTAGGTCTGAAGTACTGAATTTAGGTAAAGGGGTGCAGAGCCAGAGGTGGTTTTGTAGGCAAACATTAATGCAATAATTTTATGCGAGCAGCTATTGGTAGCCAGAGCAAATTGATGAACAGAGGTGTGACATGCATTCTTTTCGGCTCATTAAATATTAATCTTGCAGCGGCATTTTGGATTAATTGTAGAGGTTTGATGGAATTGGCTGGAAGACTTGCTAAGAGAGCATTGCAATAGTCAAGTGTGGACAGAAAAAGAGCTTGAACAAGGAGTTGTGTTGCATGCTCCTAAAGAAGGGGGCTGATCTTCCTAATATTGTATAAAGCAAATCTGTAGGACCGGGCAGTTTTAGCAATGTGGTCTAAGAAATTCAGCTTATCATCAATCACAACTCCAAGGTTTCTGGCTGTTTTTGAAGGAGTTATGGTTGATGAGCCTAACTGGAAGGTGAAATTGTAATGAAGTGATGGGTTTACTGAAACTGCAAGCAGTTCTGTTTTAGCTAGGTTTAGTTGAAGGTGATGGTCCTTCATCCAGCAAGAAATGTCTGTTAGACATGCTGAGATGTGAGCAGCAATCGTTGGATCATCAGGATGGAATGAGAGGTAGAGTTGAGTGTCATCAGCATAGCAGTGATATGAAAAGCCATGTTTCTGAATGACAGAACCTAGTGATGCCATGTAGACAGAGAAGAGATGTTGTCCAAGAACTGAGCCCTGAGGCACCCCAGTAGCTAGACTTGGATACCTCACCTCTCCAAGATACCTTGAAGGACCTATCTGAGAGGTAAGACTCAAACCACTGGAGTGCGCTTCCTGTAGGGTTGACAGGAGGATCTGGTGGTTGACCGTATCAAAAGCAGCAGACAGATCCAGCAAAATAAGTAATGGAGACTTGGAAGCAGCTTTTGCAAGTCTTAGGGCTTCAACAACTGAGAGGCAAGGCAGTTTCGGTTGAATGTCTACTTCTGAAGCCAGATTGGTTGCTGTCCAGGAGGTCGTTCTGTGTGAGAAAGGCAGAGACTTGGTTGAACACAACTCGTTCAAGTGATTTTGCAATGAAAGGTAGAAGGGAAACCAGTCTATAGTTCCCTAAAAGAGTTGGGTTAAGAGTGGGTTTCTTAAGAAGTGGGGTTATTCAAGCCTTTTTAAATGCTGAGGGAAAAACTCCAGTGTGAAGCGATGTGTTAACGATGTGAGTGAGTGCAGGTACAACTGCAGGAGAAATGGCTTGAAGGAGATGAGATGGAATAGGATCAAGCGGACAAGTAGTAGGATGACTGAAAAAGATGAGTTTAGAGACTTCTGCCTCAGAGAGTGGAGAGAAGGATGTGAATGAGTGTATGTTTGCTGGTAAGATGTGTTTGACAGTTTGTGGTGTGGAAAATTGTGCAGTGAGGTTTGTAATTTTATTAATGAAGAATGTGGCAAAGTTGTCAGCTGTTAGAGTCGATGAAGGAGGGGGAGGAGGAGGACAAAGGAGGGAGGAAAATGTTTTAAAGAGCATGCGAGAGTTAGGCGAATTGTTAATTTTGTTGTGATAGTAAGTGCTTTTAGCAGTGGAGACATTAGCAGAGAAGTCAGAGAGGAGTGATCGATATAAATTAAGGTCAGTAGGATTTTGTGATTTGCGCCATACCCTTTCTGCAGCCCTGAGCTTAGAACGATATTCGTGGAGAACGTCAGATAGCCAAGGAGCAGAAGGGGTGGTACAGGCTTGCCTGGAAGACAAGGGGCAGAAAGTATCTAAACAAGAACATAGAGTATCAGTAGCACTGTTAGCATCAAGAGATGATAAATGTTTAGGGGGAGGAATCAAAGATGAAACCATAGCAGATTGTCCTCTGGTTTGATTCAGGTCTCTGTCAGGGCCATGATGTTCAGCCTTGAATGACTAGTAATGGAAGTAATGAAAGACTGACAATTCCAGAGACCAATAGAAAAAGAAAGTAGTGTATTAGCAGACATAGGCAAAGTGTGCAGGTTGTTAGGATTGCTCTGCCTACAGTGTGTGATGCGTGGTTTGCGAGTGGTAGTGATAGTATTGATCTGAAAACACATAGTAAGAATTGGTTATAAAAACTAAAACAGAAGTGAAACAAGTAGTAGGAAAGAGGATAAATAAAAAGCTATATTTATATCCCTTGCCAGTGTCCCTGCATGGTAGAGTCGATGGTCTTTACACTCTTCGGGCTTCACACGATGGCTGCTGCCGCGACCGCTGCCGTGTTATAATAACCTTTTTTATACCCATCTAATCACAAATTGAATTCAGCTGGACACACTTTCCTGTTTATCACAACAAATGGCCAAGCAAGCGCAGACTCTGACAAGATACGTGATACAGTACGAGACCAAACGCGATTTCAGTAAGTCTTTACATAGTAAACAAAACAAGCGTTTCCTAGCAACGGCAACTGCGCTAAACACTAATGAGGCAAGTAAATACACTTACGAGCTTTTAACTTCCGCTGATAGACTGCTTCTCTCAAAGAGTAATTCTTTACACTGTCTTCTATCTATCTATCTATCTATCTATCTATCTATCTATCTATCTATCTATCTATCTATCTATCTATCTATCTATCTATCTATCTATGTCTGTCCGTCTGTCTGTCTATTATTTTTGAATGATGTGAACATGACTTTAATGCATCAATGCTGAATAAAAAAATCTTTCTAACTCTAAACTTTTGAAATGTACTGTATGTTATTCTGAAAGACGAATGAATATTATGGTATTATGTATTGTGCTAATGTTATGGTATATGTGCATTTCTGTTTACAACAATATATTGATATGTTGGGCTCATCATTTTTCAACCACAATTTGGATGTTTTGGGTCAGAAAATATTTCCTTTAGCTTTAGGCATTGGTTTTAAATCAGCAGTGTCTTCAAGACTGTTTTATTCACCATTATCTTTAGCTATTACATTTCCTGAATACACATTCATGCTTGACTAAAATCATTTCCTCAGTGATTAACAAAGTTAAACGGACAACAATGTTATTTATTTTATTTAGCAAAGTGCCTTTTTTGTGATTTCTGTATAGTGAGATTCATGAAGATTGTTGTTAGTCAGTGCAGAAAGTGTGCAGCTGTTACTCCTATAGGGCTATTTCTGATCTCCACATGTACTAATTACTTTTACCTGTCTCTAGGGTGATTTTAGTTTGACACCTTTTCCAGGGACTGAACGTTTTCTCAGAAGCTTTCTATATTTGAAATGTTCTACATTATCTACCGAAACAACCTTTACTTACTGTATATTAGGCTAGTATTAGCTATTGGTATCAAAATTGCAATCAAGAATTTCAGTTCCATCTAAAGTTACAGCCTTAAAATAAAGATCTTGTTCCCCTTGTCATTTCCTTCGTTTCCATTGTGATTTCTTATATTGTGAAATAAGATTTTGGTCATATCACCCACCCCTACTATGAATGCACTTAAAAACTACAGAATTGAATAATTAATCAAACTTTTAATTTAATCAAATCTCACTGTGAATCGAATCATTCTAACTTTGAAAAACCTCAAAGTGTATGAATCTCGAATGGAATCGATTCGTTTTATGTTTACCCACATATTCACACCCTTGTGATATACAAATTCCATGATAAATTATTGTGATATAACATGCAAGAACAAATGAAAAAGCTCATTTTATGTTTTCTCTCCCCATGATCCACACTTTTATTGCTTGCTCATCCCCATTTTATGTTCCTAGTATATACTGTAGCATGAGTGTGCTTGCCCTACCATTATAGATAAGCCTCCAGATCTCCCCATGAGGATGATAAAACAACAAACTAGCGGCACATGGTTTCTAGATAATTTCCTGCACAGCAAAACTTAGAGGATCAAAGTATTTTATATGGACTACTCATTTACAGCATCCTGGTATCAATAGAGAGGCAGCAAAATGAAGATCAATAGGGAAGATAAGCAGCATTAAAGAGGAGGAGTTTGATCAGTACTACAGTGACAAATAGTCCCTGTGGTGTGCTCACACTGAGATCTGAGCAAAGATCGAGCTGAGAGCGTGAGAAATACTCTTGGGAAAGTGATGCATTATTTTATGTTGCTGTAAAGCCATACAGCGGCTTGAATCTATAAAAAGCTTGCTCATAATTAACAGGAGTGTGGGCCTGAAAGATGACAAGATGAATGTGTGTATGAATGTGTATGAAGGTGCATGCATTGTCATTGAATATATTCAGGTTAACAGTCGGTGTATGTAAGTGTAATTATAAGCATATAATGAAACTGCATATGCTAGTTCTTTGTAAATATAGTGCATTTAGTTTAAACTGCAGTAGATTTTGAGTTTTAAAGGTGTAGTTAAGGGTAGTTATAAAATAAATTACTTAAAATAAATGTTTTGTCAAATAAATAAATACATTTTAAATCAAAATTTCAATTTTTTTAAATGAATGTTAGAAATTAAAAGGATTTACAGTGCACAACTTCACAGCAACAAAGTCTGCTGTAAAGCTAAAAGTTACTTCAGGGGAAGTTAACCAAAATGCATTTTATTAACATTTGTGCATTAAGATTAACCTATATTTTTAAATTCTTTGAAAATTATTTTAATTTTGAGTCACGTGACATGCACATAAACCTAGTCGCACTTGAGTAGAGCTCTGTACGTCTGGCCCCATTTTGCTGATTTATTTTTTCTGTTTTATTTTAAGTTTAATTCATTAATAATACTTTCCCTGATGGCATACAGTCGGAAACAGCAGTTGTCTCCGTCGGCTTCTCCGATTAAGAAGAAATCCAAGCCACCGAACACTAGTTATATGATGGACAAGATGGTGAACACTGTTACAGACTTTGAGGACATTCTAAGAACTGAGTTGACGGCGATGCGGAACGAGTTCGCTTCTCACATGTCAGTTGTTCAGTCGCTATGCTCTAAATTGGATCTTCTTAGGGGAGATGAGAGAACAAAAGAAAGTTACCTGAAGGTTCCAAAAAAGGACGACCCTATGGGCTTTTTGAAAAGATTGCTACCGACGTGGCTCTCATCTCTGGCGGGCAAAGAGATTGAAGTGGAGCAAGCGCATCGCGTGTACACAAGGCTCTCCTCAGATCACCCTAAACCATGGGTTTTCATCTTTAAACTGTTACAGTACACGGACAGGGAGCACATTCTGTGGGCCGCCAGACTTCATGCCCCGGTGAAAACATCCGACGGAGCAACGCTGTCGTTCTTTCCAGATTTTTAGGCGCCAATTAGGAAGGAAATGAGAGAAGCTGGCATCCAGAATTTTGTTCCTTATCCTGCAACGCTGAAGGTCATTCTCAATCAAGGTGAACCTAAAATTATATGCTCCCCAGAAGAAAGAAGATTTTTTTTTCAGGTCCCATTCATCCACCAACTCTCAGTGAGCTTCAGCTGGACATTTGCTGTCTAATCTCTTTCACTGTTCACTTTAATGTTCACTTCTTAATTCATAGTTACTAGAAGCTTTCTTTGTGCATACAGTATTGCTTACTGATTACTGATTATTACTGATCTCTGATTTTTTTTTTTTTTTAAATAGAGATACTATCTAGTCAATATGTGATTATGGGGCCAATGTTGGTGCTTCAGTAATGTGCAGGTTTTTGTTGACGCCACAGATCATACTAAGGGTTGCTGGCTGATGAAGGTTTGTTCTTGGTTTGATCTACCATAGTTCATGGGAATGTGTTTGTGTTTTTTTAAATAGTGACGGGAAGGGTGGGAGTGGGGGTGGTTTAATGGTGGACTCAACTGGTTTTATTTTACTTAAATAAATTTTATTTTACTTGTATTTTGTCTTATTATGCAGTAATTCTGTTCGAAACCTATGACTGACCTTAATATTCTGAGTTGTAATATTAATGGCCTTAATGGCCCTCACAAACGTACAGGCTTTCTGGATTTTTTGCGAAGAAGAAAGATTGATATAGTGTTAATTCAAGAATCCCATTTGAAAGAGGAGGATATACGCAGGTGTAATAAGTTTTATGAAGTGGTATCTCATCTTCGGATACTAAAACCAAGGGGGTCCTAATATTGGTGCGAAGGACTTTAAATATTACTATTTTAGATAAAGGTTGTGATACAGACGGTAGAATAACACATATAAAAACAGAAGAAAAAATAGTGGAGAATAGAAATATTGTATTTCTTTCAGTTTATGCCCCTTGTACTCCTGACCCTACTTTTTTCTCTGTTTTCTTAACCTATGTCTTGAAATTTTCAGATTTTGAAATTGTATTTGGTGCAGATACCAATTCTTTAATGGCACATATCCTAGATAGATCTGGACCAAAGGAATCACACTCTCAAGCTTTTTGTTCAGACAAACTTCGGCAATGTGTAACCTCGTCCTTGGTGGATAGTTGGTGTTTATTAAATCCTTCTGCTAAGTCTTTCACTTTCTTTTCTGCTATACTCATAAATCCTATTCGCAAATTGATGCAGAGAGTTCAGATGCAAAAGCCTCTAAGTGCCGTTTGAAATTTTCTTCTAAAATAAGCATTTCTCTCAGGCTCCTATGTTTATGTTCAGTTATTTATCTGTAATGGCAATGAAAATAACCTATTGTGAACCTATAGTGAAATTACTGAACCTACACATGGGAGTCTGTATAAAAAAAATAAAAAAAACCTAATTTTAGAGGAAAATTTCAAATGGCACTTAGAGGCTTTTGCATCTGAATTCTACACTTCTTTATCTTCAGCTGTTCATGATGGAATCATGGATCATGATAGAAATTTGTGCAGATTATCTTTGATCCCTCGGCCATCTCTTGCCACTAGATGGCGATTTAACCCTAAATTGTTAGAGGATGAAAACTTTTGCAGTCAATTCAGAAATAAATTTGCTGAGTTTATTGAAATTAACCAGGGTTCAGTGGATGATCCTCGAACACTTCGGAATGCAGTTAAAGGATTTATAAGGAATAACTCAATTTCATATGCCTCTTTCCCTCAGAAAAACCGAAACAAAAAGATAGTTGAACTGGAATCACAGCTCCAGAATCAGACTAGAGATAATCAATGTTGTTTCTAAGACAGTACACTCAGTAAAATCATGGCGGTTAGGTCCGAACTCAATTCATTACTGAGATCCAGGGCAGAATTCCTGATTCAAAGATCCAGGCAGAATTATTATTTTCAAGGGAGTAGACCAAGCCACCTTTTAGCTCTAAGATTACGCAACAGTGAAAAGTTTGCTAATATTTCAGCAGTGAAATCCCAATCTGGGCACATTATGACAGACCCAAAAGACATTAATATCGCCTTCCACTCTTTTTACTCTAACCTCTATACTTCTTCTGCTGATGGTGACCCTGACTCTTTTGCATCATTTCTGTCCAACCTTGATTTACCTAGGCTGTCAAATTCAGATTCGGAATACCTGGCTGAACCTATCACTCTTCAGGAGCTGGAGTCAGCAATCCGATCTATGAACAAGGGGGAATCCCCTGTCATAGATGGTATTCCAATCAAATTGTATACTACTTTTTGGTCGGATTTAGGCTCCCTCATGTTAGATATGATACATTTTTCAGTCACTCAAGGCTCATTTCACCCATCTATTAATATAGCTGTTATTTCTCTCTTGTTAAAAAAAGATAAAGATCTGACTTCCTGTTCTAGTTACCGGCCACTTTCTTTGATTGGGACTGATGTTAAATTATATGCTAAAGTACTATATCGTCATCTAGAGAAATGTATGAATAGGCTAGTTCGTCATGACCAAACAGGATTTATTAAATCTTGCTCAGCTTCGGATAACTTATGCAGGTTATATCATATTATTAATTCAACGAATAGTTCGTTCTCCCCTTGCGCAGTATTATCTCTAGATGCGATGAAAGCTTTCGACCAGCTAGAATGGAACTATTTATGGGCGGTTCTACAGCATCTGGGTCTAGGATCGAATTTCATTAATATGATAAAAGTTCTGTACACCAATCCAGCAGCCACTGTTCTCACAGGTGCTGTTCGCTCGAACCCATTCTTTATACATCGAGGTACTCGTCAGGGTTGCCCACTTTCTCCTCTGTTATTTGCCCTATCTTTGGAACCCTTAGCTGAAGCGGTCCGACAATCTGAAACTATTTCTCCTATAATTATACGGAATACTCATCATCATATTTCTTTGTTTGCTGACGATATCTTATTGTTTTTGGAGAAGCCGTCACATTCTGTTCCTCATGATTACTCATGATTTCCTAATGTGAAAACTGTAAATTCATGGCATTCAGCTTTTAATGTTGTCATCTTTTGTGTGTAAAAAAAAAAAAAAAAAGTCGTGGCCTAATGGTTATAGAGTCAGACTCGTTGCGAGTTCGAGTCTCAGATCCGGCAGGGATTGTAGGTGGGGGGAGTGAATGTACATCGCTCTCTCCACCCTCAATACTACGACTACGAGCAAGGCACCGGACCCCCAACTGCTCCTCGGGCGCTGCAGCATAAATGTCTGCCCACTGCTCCGGGTGTGTGTGTTCACTGCTGTGTGAGTGCACTTTGGATGGGTTAAATGCAGAGCACAAATGCCGAGTATGGGTCACCATACTTGGCCGTATGTCACGTCACTTTAACTTTCACTTTCACTTTCATCTTTTCTAAAATATTTGTGAACATTATTTTATTGTTATTTATTTATCTATTATTATTAATTTATTTTATTATTATTATTATTTTATTTTATTATTCAATAAACAGTTTGTTAATTTTTAGTTCATGATACCCATGGCTTTAACCAATGTTTAAAAAAAAAAAAGTTACTGATGCTTGAATAGGATCTGTAATGTTAGTCAGCAAACAACGTGACATCATTAAATGTAGTTTTAGACAATTAGAAATTATGTTTAAACTTTTGTTCTTAGCTGAGCTCAGTGAATATTTAGTGTATAATTTATTAATTTTTTTGGTCTGTTTCTCACATGAAACTACGATATGGATTCAGAAGGCCATATGATGAGTTCATTTGCAAAAACAGAAAACTCAGTTTTTAAGAATTTTCAAAAATCATGTTTTTTCATTGTGCATTCCAATTCATCTCAATCAAAATGCAGTTGAGTTATTTTGATTAGGTTAAAAAAATAGCTAAAAAAATACAACTAAATAACTCAAAACACATTAAAAACATGATAACACTTTAAAAAACACGATTTCTGAAAATTAATGTTTAAACAGTTATCTGTTTTTGCAAATAAACTCTTCATATATTTTCCTTTTCTTGTTCCACAGAAGAAAAAAGAAGTCAAAGAAAGGGTTAAGAACGACATGAGGGTGGATAAATGATGGCACAATTTTCATCTTTGGCTGAACTATTGTTTTAATAAGATGTAGACCCAGAGATCAAGCGATTCAACATACAATGTTAAACAGAAGTGTGTGTCAAACTGTCATTTTAAGCTTGCCTCTCAAGAACATTTCAGACAAATGCATTCTATTATTTGTCATATATAATTTAAAACTCACATTGACAGTACTGTCACCTGTCTGATGTAGTTTAGCTCATCTTTAAAACATGAAGTTCACATCTTGTAAGCCAATTTCTGTATTACTGTGTGGTTTTGCTATATCGCATGTGAATTTCATTGTGTGTGATGTGTCTTACAGGCTGTGGTTATGGAATCAATATGAATATATTAGCTCAATACAGTGTAGAAACTTTTAGCATGTCAGCAGTGAATGACGGAACTAGTGTCATTCAAAGTAAACTCATCAGACTCCAAGAATGATCACTTACGCTCGTTGAGGAATAGAGAAAACTAAATAAATCAATAAATATGCATTTTTTAGTAACATTATTATTTTATTTGTCTTCATGTTTGTTTTGTCAGCATTTTATTTGTTGACTGCTATCAGAACAGGTTGGCTAGTTGAGCTCAAACTGCCAACAAACCAAAGATTGGACTGACTCACTAATCAATAACCTATTACCAATCAGACAAGACTTTCTCTCCGGTTTCTTTCTACTTTCTTGTGTTGAGCATGCAAGTGTCTGCCTGTGTGTGCAACCAAGCCTAGCGAGCCTTGGCCCTTGAAGAGAGAATAATTTACACACAACAATCTGTTGTGTGCTCGAAAATCACATTGCTTATATTGATTTATGGAAGCCACAAAATAAAACTTTATGTAAAGGATAGCATCAAATAAATCTTCTACAACGATCGTTTTTACCATAAAAAAAGCAGACTTTACAAAGTTGCATGAAAATAAATCTTCTGCAATGTTTGTTTCCTCAAAACTTTATAAATGTTTTTGCTAAAGTGTCTTGGGAATTGTTCTCAGGGCAGGACATTATAGACTGGCACTAATCATAAGGCTGGATTTAATGCTTAATACTCAGATTTCTGAGTCTGGATGGCAACCAATCATATTCCACTCCGCCCAAGGCCACTGTGAGATTGGATGGTATCCAGACATCAGTGCAGGGCATTTGTCAGGATCAGCAGTACTTTGTGAGTGTGAGCAGTGTAATCTCATTCCTCACAGTTCAAAATGTTTGCCGGTACCATATATGCATATGTGTGTATGTGAGCAATGCAGTGATATATGTGTGCAAACTGTGTTCCAAGTCATTTTAACTTACATTAAATAATATTTTATCCATAAATGATCTGGAATGTGTTTCACAACAGTCCACTGGTGCTATATTTTTGTTATAATATATAATATAATATTGTTAAAATATATTTTGTTCTAATATATTTGTATATTAAATAATATATTTTACATGAGAATCATGTTTCATGCATTCCCTGAAAATCTCTTTTTTTTTTGCACTCAAAAGTGGATTTATCTGCATATGCAGTTGTGCAATGTTAACTTTCATGAATGCAGCCAGAATACATGCAGTCAATTGGAATGCATCTATGTATATGAGTACACATCCTCACATTAACAAGAACCTAACTGTAAAATGTTACCAAACTGAAATAGTAATTCATGCTTAAACTGCATGAGTGATGTTAGTCAGCTAACCCTGTTAATACATTACAATATTTGTGTTTTTTTTGTGAGCACAACCAAATTACATAAAATGATTTTAGACACTTAAGAGATATTGAATGAAGTTACACTTACACTTTCATTCTTAGTTTAGGGAACAGTCGGATCTGCTCATCTGTTAAGTCCGTATGGGCTTCCAAACACACATGAGTGTAATTTAGGTTTTGGTTTATGATAATTAGATGATGATTAGGTGATTCAGGCACTATTATAAAACCAAACAACTTTATCATACCTTTGTGCTCATAGTTCTAATAACCTTTTATACTGAACACCTCTACATTAATGAAGAATTCAGACTCATGGGTTTTTGGTTACCAGCCCAGATCGCACTATAAAGTCTACAAATACTTTCTATATGTGGGTTTTTTCAGCATATGTGTTTGTCCTTGTGATAATAAATGTGTGTTAACCATGCATCACAGGGCACGGTAGCAAAGGCAATGAAAGCCAGTATTTGCTTTTGTGTTTAAATGTGATTCAGGGACATGCAGGGCAAATTCACCATAGTCATGCACAAACAGCTGTTTGGCAGTAACTGGCAATGCTCTTTCCACCAAAGCTGCCATGAAAATATTGGCTTTCGCTTTAAATTTGTGAATTCAAAAGCAGGTGTGTATGTGTGTGCACATTATGTAAGGCCACCTTACATGCTGACCTCATGATATTTTAGTATTTTTAAAATCACATTATATTTTTTATATCCTTATACTAAATTAGATACCTTCTGTACACTCAGAATAATTGTAGTCATTTTTCTTTACTATCATAAACAGGTAGTCTGCTAGGGAGAATGTTTAGAAATCGTGCAGAACAGAATGTCTCTGAACATTGCCCTGTTATATAAAAATGCATTTTAATATTGGGGAAAAAATTACACTTCACCTTTAAGCCTTGAGCTGTGAAGTTATTTGGCCTTGCCCTCTGAAAGACCACCTGAACCTCCATGGTGCTTAGCTCTGTAAGAGGCACAAAGACTTACCCTGAGAGTCTTTCCTAAGACATGCCGTCATAAAGGCAAAAATCTGGTCTTAAGCTTTATCCCCCCTTAGGGTGCAGGAACATACATTCATTCTCTGCTATTTTATAGTATCATAAATGGAACCTTGTTAGCTTTATTCCACTGGGAGATAGATTGGTTTGTCATTCCTTGTGTCGCCCCCTCTATAGCGAAGGTTTTCTTTTCACCCCTTCACACAGAAAGGCTAGATAAATAGAATAGGAATGTTGTTAGCTATTTACTAAAAAAAGTTTCATGTAGTGGTAATGGTAACACAGAGATCATATTGCAGAGATCATATATATATATATATATATATATATATATATATATATATATATATATATAAGATACAATTTAATAATAATTAAATAATTTGAAGCTGTTTGAAATGTTTGGAACCAGCTAAAATGTTTCAAATAATGTAAAAAAAATAAAAATAAAAACATATTTTATAATGTGTTGATGAGATGAATTGTGCAGCCCTACTGTTCACAAAGGAATAAACATGATCCTGAAGGAGTTAAAAGAGGGCATACTTGTTTGTATCATATGAGAAGTAGAAGTGTCGTTTCAATGTCTTATTACATTTCTGAGAAAAGACATAATAGGATGTTTGACTTTTGAAACCTCTCTGATGCAATTTAAGTGAGGTTGTTAGACAGTACTTAAAACGCAAAAGACTGACATTTCACACCTACTCATGATGAGAGATTCCTAGGATAATTTCTTCTGTACTCCAGAAGTAGACAAGTGTAAGTGCTTTAACCCTGAACTTACTCTTGCATCATCTGTTTTGCCTTCCTATGTGCCATCAGCAATGCTCTCTGGCTGGTTTCTTCTTTCCATGCTTGTATCTGTGCTGTCCATGGTGCTGAATGTCTGCTGGTGTTTTAACAAGAGCAAAACAACAGAGGAATAATTTCTGTACTTTTCAAAATTTGATGATGGAAAAAAATAAAATAAATAAAATAAAAATAAAAACAAGCTTTATAAAGGCCAATAGAAACCTAAATGTCTTTTAGGGCTCCCACCAATGTGTATTAATATACATTTAATAAAAGATTGTTTTACAGACAGACAATGTGTATTAATAATTAAATGAATAAAAATATAGCCAGATGAATGTTTAGTTATCATACACACCCTCATATTATTCTAAACCTGTATGGCTTATTTTCATATGTGAAACACAAAATAATACATTCTGAAAAAATGTCTCTTTTTTCAGTTTCTCTTTTCATTTTCCGTATTGATTTTAAAGTCATTATGGACATGTGTTGTTTAGAACCCCACTGGCTTCATTGCATGGAAAAAAATAGTTTTTTCTTTGTTGGGTGAACTATCCATTTAAAGAAAGATTCCACATTTCAAATCACATACACTATAGTTCAAACGTTTTGAGTAATTTATATATACTGTAGGGTTCTGTGCAAAAGTCTTTGACTACCATTAGATTTGTTGTTTTTGCAATGGTGTAATGACCATATATAAGTATTTCTCTGTCTCTTTATTAGAATTCATCCAGAAAATGCACAAAATGTGTATGCAATGTTAAAAAATAAAATGTCAAAGTATTTAGTGTGACCTCTCCTTACACTTAAAACCTAAATGGAATGGAACCCCAATTAATGCCATTGCTAACACATGTATTTGTCCTGCTGTTTCACGTCAAAATGACTGTTGTGGAAAAGGTATTAGACCTTTTTCACAACAGTCATTTTGACATGAAATAGTAGGTTTGTGCAAGACATGCTTCAGCATTACATGCACATGTTGAGTATAATCCATTGGAAGCTTGATAATCTGTATAAAACCAAATTTCAACCTCATCGTCCTATTCAAAATGCCAAAGACCACAATTTGATAGACATAAAATAATAAAAAATCAGCAAATAAACTGGATACACAAGATGTGGTATTCAAGCCGTTATAAAGAATTTTGAAGAATCAGAAGAACTGGAAGGCCAATACAACTTTCAAAATCTGATGAGAAGTTTCTCAGACTGGAAGAAGTCCACCAAGGACCTGGCTCAACATCTGGCAACTTCATCAGGATGCCAAGTTGAACCTTCTACAGTCTGAAGAAGTTTGATCAGGAATGGACTTCGTGGAAGGGCAGAAGCCAACAAACCATTGTTTTTTTGTTTGTTTTTTTCAGAAGGGTAAGATATGAAAAAGTTGTCAAAAATTGGAATGAAGATAATTGGAAAAGAGTATTTTGAAGTAACATTGTTTTTGGGTCCAGTTGTTGACAATATGTGAGAAGAAGAGTTGGAGAGAGATAGTAGAATGAGTGCTTGCGGCCTTCAGTAAAAGATGTTGGAGGGTCTATCCTGGTTTAGGGCTGTGTATCTGTAAATTGGCAATGTCCGAACTGAGGGGATTATGAACACTGTAAAGTACAGACTGATTTTAATTCATTGTGCCATTCTTTCTGGACAGCACATGATTGTTTTAGTACTTCTGAGAAACAAGGTCTACATGGATTTAATCATACCAATGATTTTGTGATTAACTATCAAACAGAATCCATTGAGTAAGAGACATCACAGGTGTCGCCACAGCATTTAAACAAGGTGTCTAAATTTAGGTTCTCAGCAGGTGTGTGGGATTGGAGTGTGTCATTAAACGAGAGGAAAAGCAATGAAAGAGAGATAACGAAGAACAGGTGGACATCTGGGAGGAACACAGAATTGTCATGCCTGAATGACATTCACACAAATTCTCTCTCTTCATTCGGTGTACTGCTTTGCATTGTGTAAGGATGGAAGGAGAAGAATGAGGCGTTGAAGCGTGGACACAGGTTTTGGATTTATTTGATTGGAATGGAAATAAAGATCAGATTAAAGGATAACACTCTAGCCGAAGTGGTTTCTTTTCATGTAAATGGCTAGGAGGTTATTTGCATGTGTCAGCTTCTGAGCCGCCAGGTGACTAATTTCACAAGCCGGTCGTGTTGGATTTAGATAAAAGAAGTACTCAACATACTGCTGAATGTTGAGTGTTGAAGGTCTATGTCAAGCTAGAGCAATTAAAATGAAAATGTAAAGCTTGTTTGCATGAGTTTATCATATGCATAAACCTTCACTGCCCTGTCATTGCTCACTTTTGATTTGAATGTGTCCTTTCATGAACCCCGTCTTCTGCACTGCTCATTTACCCATGATCAAAAACAATAATACTGTCCATCTCAGCTTTGAACATCCCACATCTAGTGGCAGCATACGTAGTGTTGGGTAGGAGGGTGTTTCTGAGGTAATTAGAGAAGATAGTGTTTTACTCCATTATACTGACTCATCTGGATCTAATTATACAGTGGGAGACAGCAAGTGTAGACACTACAGCTCCAAACTGCTTCTATTGTTCAAGCGGTCGACAAAGTACTCCTCACTATAATATAAAACAGTTGGCTTCTGCCACTGACGTGCGACTATAAATACTGTGCATGGATGAATGACTTGGTTTATTTCTTTCTGTGCCTTTTTGACATCCTTTAAGTCCTCTTATTTTATGTACAGCAAGTGTAGACCCAATGTAAATAAGCATTTTTATTTTATTTTTTTTGTTATGCTTAGCTTCTTTGATTGTAAAGGGATTTTTCAAAGGAGTGCAGGCTTACTTAATTGAAAAATATTTGAAGGCAACATTCGGATGTTTTAATTAATGCATGAATTACTTTTCCACACCGTGTGTGCGTTTTTGTGACAAATGAGGACATACATTTGTATAATGACATGGGTATGACATAGGTATTACAAGGAGAATGTGACTTATGAGGACATTGCCCCATGTCCCCATTTTTCAAAATGCTTATAAATCATACAGAGTGAGTTTTTTTGAGAAAGTAAAAATGCAGAAAGTTTCCTGTAAGGGGGGTTTAGGTGTAGGGTTGGTGTAGGGCAATAGAACATACAGTTTGTACAGTATAAAAACCATTACGCCTATGGGATGTCCCCACTTTTCACAAAAACAAACGTGTGTGTGTGTGTGTGTGTGTGTGTGTGTGTGTGTCAGGTTTTGTCTACATTGTGGGGACCAAATGTCTAGCAGAAATGTCCAGAGTAGGCTTAGGGTAAGGGGATAGAATATAGTATTTACAGTATAAAAATCATTATGTCTAAGGAAAGTCCCCATAAAACATCAATAAGAAATAAATAAATAATAATAATAAAATAAAATAAAAAAGTAGATAATATTGTGTAAATTGTTATTGTGTGTTAACGGTATAATAATAATAATAATAATAATAATTATTATTGTTGTTGTTGTTGTTATTGATCAATAATTAATTACAGTATTTCTAGTTGCTTGGTCTGTTTTTGCCCTGCCAATGAAAATAGTCAAGATTAAACCATTACACATGTTTCTATACTATCGAAACCATTCTGTAACTGCATGTTTATGACTTATGTGAACTGTAGACTGTTTTTTTTGTCCACAAGTGCAGACATATGGCCACACACTAACCACACAACAAAAAAAACACAGAAAGCAAAGAAATGGGGAACCTGCTCTTGTGGACCTTCACTGTACTTTACTGTCGATATATTGATCTGGTTGGCTGGCAGGTCGATCAATGTCAAAAGGGAGCGCTGTGCTTTGAAGCTAATCTAAGGGCTGAATTCTCATGCCCAGATTCTTAAGCATTAAAAAAGATCGAGCCTCAGATCAGTTTATAAAGGTAACACACAATCGTTCTTAATACTATACAGACTTGATATATGATGAGGTGATTTCATAATTGAATGCATTCATGAATGTGACTGGGGTTAAGATGCATTGTATGGTGTGTGTTTATTCAGAGCCACAGCAGAGGTTCTGTTGTGGAAGAGGATGTATATGTCAGTAGGATCAAAGTTGCACAGAACAAGAAGACACTGAATCCAGTGATCCACAGCATGCACACCTGCATGCATGAACACACACACACACACACACACACCCCGTCCAGCCAGAGTGCATTCATCCATGTATACATGTACACACACACACTGAGTCTCTGATGGCTCAGACATTGCATATAGCTTCATGTTGAACGCATTAACATCACATATATCATTTTCTTTATTTTCATGATTCTGTTTTGAATTTAAATGAGTATGTTTTTAAAAATGACATTACAACATTAAAAATATTTTTTTATTATTATTCAAATTTTGCTTACAACCTATAATTAAAGTTAGCATTATTTTATTTTATTTCATTTTTAATGCTAGAACATACATGAACGACTAGTTATTTTCATAAAGTTTTATTTTGGTTGCATTATTTTTATTTTATTTTAGGTGTTAATGTTCTAGAATGTATAAAACAACACTACCTAACCACAACCAAAATGTCATGTTGTGAATGAGATGCAGGGTTGTAAGATCAATTTCACTTGCTCAGTTTCTTTTTCCTTCTTCCTTTCTTGTTTTAACTTGTTCAAAGTCATTTATTATGCAGGATCCCATAATCAGTTTCTGTTTTCTCTCTGTGTGTGTGTGTGTGCGCGCGTTTCAGGACAGTCCTCTGGTCTTACAGTCAGACCGCAACGTGACGGTGAATGCACGAAATAACCTTGGCCAGCTGACAGGACAGCTCACTGTGGGTGAGTGGCATTTTTAAACTATATTTTCATGGATATGTCACCTGAGTTCATACTTTTTTATTTCACAGCAGGCCTTTTCATTTATAGCTGATGTGTTTTTCATACACACATCTATTTTCCATTTATTGTGTGTGCTACTACAATATTTCCATTTTTGGAACTCCTACAGCGTTGCCGTATAAACCTTAATATGTAATTTCTTTCTTCTTCTTTTTTTTGGCACTTCGTTGTACCCCTAACTGGCATCTGCTCATTTACAAGAAAGGAGTTAATCGAATTTGAATAAGGAAATGATTCTTTGTGTTGACAATTTCAGAAATCATCATTGTTAATAAGTTGCCAGAAAGCATAAAATAAATTGTAGTTGTTTTTACTTAATTACCTAGATGGCATTTTAGTAAATGACACCCAGAAGGGCTTTTGGGCCTAGATTTATTTATTTATTTTCTTTTCTTTTCATGGATTGTATTATATTCAGAGATTAAATTGGAAGAACACTAAAATCTGGGAATTCCTGCCCACCCAAACTGTTACAGTTATGTAGGTTTAGTTTAAGGTTTCTTGTCTTTTGTCTGGCTTCCCTGATTGTGTCCAAGCATTTTCTGGTCCAGGTAATTATTTCTTGTGTAGTTAAACCCTTTGTGACTTTGTCAAGTGTTGTCTTTTGATGTGCATTTTAATTGACAGTGTTTTGTTTCCTGGGATTTCACTTTTGTGTGTTACCTTTGATTTTTGAAAATGAAGCTGCACTTAGATTCCAAAACCTATTAGACCCAATTTTAGACTCTACAAGACCCAAAGTGTTACAGCTGCCTCCCCAAAAGCACAATTACCTACGTTGAAAGCCTTTTGTGATTGTATGTGATTGTACATATTGTGTTTTTGGTTGAGTATGCGATGATGGTGTAGAGTGGTGCTGCTTTTTCAGTTTGAGGTCAGTAATATATATATATTTTTTTCTCATTTCAAATCAATCCAATTTGTAGAGCTCCAAATCTACATATTGGAATGATTTGTGAAGGATCGTGTGACACGATTCAGTGTTCAGTGCTTAAAATTCAGCTTTGCCATCATTGGAATAAATTACATTTTAAAATACATGAACATTGAAAATAGTTATTTTAAATTGTAATAATATTTCACAATATTACTGCTTACTATCTTTTTGATCAAATACTTTAACCTTGGTGAGTGAAGGAGACTTCTTTCAAAGACATTAAAATATCTTACAGATCACAAACTTTTGAATGGATTGGATTGAGCAACACATTTCTTCAGAACAACCCTGTTGCACTAATCCTGTATAGTCTTGTGTTTTTGTTTTCAGTTTGTGCTCAGTTTCACCATCATGTTTCAAAAGACAGCAGGCTGCATTCTGGGGACGGCTGCCCGCTGGGCTCAGGATCTCCATCAATTACTGCTCTATCTCAATGCAGCCAAGGGGATTTCTGGAGTCCCTGTGTTTTCTGGTGATTTTTTCCAGTGAATCCTCTTCCCTTGTCAGGGATTTTCTTTTCACTCCGAGGTATGCAAGGCAGAGTGTTTGTGTTTGCGTGTGTATAAAAAGAGCTACCTGACTCAAACTAGCTGTAAGATCAGAGCAGAAGCAACCACCCCTAAAGCCAGAAGAAGTCTAGATGCTCTCCTTCACTTACTGCTCATGGACTACAGCAGATCACAGCTTTGCTATGCAAAGGAAAACAGAGAAAGCAACAACCAAACACACGTTTTCCCTGTTTTAGTAACTGGCAGCAAAGAAATACTGAAACCTTTGTAGTTTTTTTTCTTTGAATCTCCACTGGTTGTGTGCTGTTTTATTTTGGTTAATGCTGCAAAATTCAGAATTTAATAATTGGCTTCAATTTAATTCATGAGTTGGAATTTTACTTAAATGGGCCATGTTTTACAAGAAGTTGAACATGAATTTGAATTGCAATTAAAGGAAGTGGAATTTAACTAATTACAGTAATTTAATTTAATTTAATTTTAAACCTTGTGTGCATTTTGGCCATTCATTTACATGACAACAGAATTTTGGGGGCCTGAAAATGCAAATATTTGAAAACAGGTTTTAAAGTACAATTGTTTAAAACAAAAGTACTATTGTTTCTGTGTAAACTACAAAAAAACACAAATTTGTAAAAACGGAGATGTGATACGTATTATGTGTTCATTCTATACAGTAGGTATGTGCGTAGAAGTGTAGATTTCTTTACAAAGTGACATTGCCAACTACTGGCCTATCATCCATCATACAGTCTTCAGTCGTTTTCTGAATCCGAGTGAATGTGAATCGTTTTGACAGTGTTGTTGTTTGAACGCAAAGGAAAAACTTTTCTGTTAGTGTTCCTCTTTCATTCACAGGTGGGAAAAATCTGAACTATCTGTTGTGTAAAACACAACATAACAGTTTTCTCAGCTGGGAAATTCTGAATTAATGTTCACATATGCCTTTAGAAATTGAAAAAAACCTGGTTCTAAGTATAGCATATAGATCTGCTTTCCTAGCAAAAACACAGCAAGCATTACCTGACTCTTATGGCCTCTTTTATGATAAATGCAAAGATTTTAAACAAAATCTCAGGCTATTTGTGTCCCATGGTGCTTTATTAAGTACACAGCAAGACTGGAAATTAACCAGTGTCAATGAAAGTGATAAAAATGCCCCAGATATGTCAAAAGTAATTCCCCATAGAGACCCCCTCTGTTCTGTTCAGACTTTAGTATTGATTTAGTGCCTTTGCAGTCACCATAGTGACTTACAGCTGCCAGATATCTACATTCACTGTCTCAGAGGGGAGTATTGATTGTGTATATGTAATATTTTTTAAATATTTTATTAAATAAAATTTTTATAATGTTAATTATTATAAAATTGTTTTTTTATTTCATTTTTTTTTATTGTTTTAATTATTATTATACACATGTGTATATGGTTTATTTAATTATTTATATATTTTACTTAATTTAATAGAAGTATTTGACGTAAAATTATGCCAAATAATGAGGGTGAAAAATCTTAATAATGCAAAATAAAACTTACTTTTCCATTACACATCTTTAAGCAGATGCTACGTGAATTTACTTCTACACTGAGGGTTTGTTACCAATTTGGAGTCACCTAACACTCTCACCAGTGTGCCCTCTATATCCTCTCTTTGACATTTACCCACTCTGCTGGGTCGTTGCCTTCAGGCTGTCACTGATCTTTCGACATTGTCTGAATATTTAGGGAATTTCGTAGCATGGATTAGCTCCTAAACAGGCAGCAAAGTTACACTGTATCACCTCTCGTTCCCACACTCCTGTTTGCTGTTTGTTTCTCTTCTCTCCTCTCCTCGTTCTCTCGTCCCTGAACCCACTCACTGCAAGAACATTAATCTTCACACAGAAATTGTATAGAGGTGCTGAGAACCAGAGAGCTGGGCCGTCCTCTGATAGCTTGGCCCAGGAGTGCAGAGGTCTCTGTTTTTATAATATGGCCCATAAGTTCAGGTGATTGATGCACCATTGCGTTGTGGTGAGCGTGAAGCGGGAGCACTGTGATCATGACTTCATCCTGTGTTCATAAGGGAGTCGCTTAAATATCTGAGAGGTGTAATCTGTCATTGTCTTTGTGGTTTTAGGCCGAAGGTTCTGAACCTTGGGGTCACAAACTAATATGGGGTCGCTGGAATTGCAGATGACATTCATATGAACTGCAAATTGTTTAGGGAATATACTTCTTCAATTTAGGACACTTTTTCCCTGGGCCTGATTTGTACTAAAATTCCCTTATAATTTTTTCATGTATACTGGTTTGATTGTTTGTTTAATTATTCATACCTTGAAAAGGCTTTTTATGGCTTCATCAGATCTTTTTTTTTTTTTTTGAATAATGTATGCACATTTTATTGTTGTACCCTAAATAATGAAAAATCGCAACATAATATATATAAGGAAAGGAGATTTCAAAGATTCATAAAAAAATAAATAAATAAATAAAATAAAACCCTCATACTCTCTGCCTCTGTAGGTGAAGCTGGATCATGAATGATTCATGCAAACATAGATTCATTTAGGTAGATGGGGGGCCGCATTCCCTTCAAAAATAACGTAATCCACTGCGTCTTCAGCGGCTCAGATGTCAGGAGTACATGTCAGTCGTTTGGGAGACATTCTTGTCTACACCTGCTCCGTGTCAAAACAATGGCGGACTGGTACAGCTCACTCAGGGCAGGTCAAAGGTAAAACGCCAGTGTCAATCAACAATTGTGGGAGGGGCCTGGGTCTGTGTGACGTCACACAGCCAAGAAGCTGAGAATGGCTTGATTTGAGAAAGGGGTCAAGATTTATGTGAATTAAAAAAAAAAAACACTGGGTGGATTTTTATCATTATAGGGTGAATGTGTCCATACACTGCCATCACACAGTGATGTTTTATTAACAAATTTCGGGAGGAGCACGCGCAGATAATTAACACAGCCAATTCATCATCAGCAATCACACCATCTATCCAATCAGCTCGAGAGAGAACCCCTATAAATAATCAAGCAGTCTTACCTCCATCAGTTCTAGTCTTTCAGCGTTCGGTTCGCTCCTTTGCCATTATATCACAGACCCAATTTTTTCCTCATCCAAACAACGTGACCCATACTCGAGATTTTCGGATCCTCTGCAGCAAATCCGCCGGCCCCAGGATCACTCCTCCTCCGCCAGTCATCGCCGCAGAGCCCCAGACTCCATCGGGGCCACTGCTCTGCTCGACCAGCCACAAGATTTTCCCGACACAGAGGCTTAACCTCGCCTCCACTGCCTAACTTCAATCTTCCCCGGCATCCTCGTATCATTTGGCTGCGCCAACAAATTCCTCAGATCGGAAAGTGGTAAGTATTTAATCCAGAGGCAAACGCTGATTAATTCGCTCCGTTCTCGCAGAGGATAAACAAACGGATTTGGACGATCTATTCGTCACCCTGCAAATCAGCCAACCTCACTCCTAAATCCACTCCAGCTGCCAAGGCGGCCAATAGATCGAGCAAAGCCCCGAACTCGTCTCGCTTGACACCACCATTGTCCCGCACAAAACCCGGCTCTCCGCGAGTGTCGGGTCGCAGAAGCAGGCCCAGTTCTTACCGCAGCAAAGCTTCACTCGCTTCCCGCTTCAGCTCAGCCTGCACTGCGGCTCTTCCGGCCGCAGCGCAGTGTGCAGCCGGGCCCCTAACTTCTGTTTCCAGATGCAAGCGCGAGGCTGCCTCCGCTAGCAGCGCAGGCCACCAGTCTTGCCAAACAACTTTCAGGTAAAAATCGCTAAAGGCAGGTCATTTGTTGTTGAAGTTGTTAAATGACGTCACGACATCATCGGATGTTGATGTCATTACGTAATCATGACGCAAGTGCTTAGAATACACACTGAAATCTTATTATTTCTCTTATTTTTCACCAGCATTTTACCCGTATTTAATTTACTCATTTCATTTTGATAAATGGATAGATAAGTCAGATAATCAACAGTGAAACTTCTCTTCCACTGTTGATCTTAACCAGGAAACAAAAATTAATCTCAGTGGACCAACAGTAATGACTAACAATCATAAGTACAAACTAAAAAATTAAGGCATCATAAATAAACAATTATTGAACACGTGCAACTTAATTTATATATGAAGTGCATACTGCTAGGCATCTCTCTCAAACGTTACCAGCCGATGTGCCGCTTCTGTGGTTAAGAGAAAAACGCATGCCTTCTACCATTTTATCACTTTTTAAAGGTTTCCAAATAAAAAATTTTGGCTACATTTGTCGCTAGTTGCTTTGAAAACAAGTCGCTAGGGTAGTCTGAGAATTGTTAAATCCAGCAACAAAAATTGCTAAGTTGGCAACGCTGCAAGCTACCTGGACATTTCAGCATGTCCCGCCAAAGTCACAAACCACTCCCCTTTTTTCCTTTTCAGCAGCCTCCAGATCCTGTAGCAGGTACTAACGCGAGGCTGCCTCTGCTACCAATGCAGGCTGCACAGGCTTTACAGCTTTTCTCTCCGAATGCCACAAACCCCCATGTCATGCAGCTACAGCAGCTGAAGCAAGTGCAAAGCTGTCTCCGCTCGCAACACAGGCCCTCACATGTCTTTTCCTCCTGTTACTCCTAACCCCTTTCCTTTTCAGACGTTAGCGTGAGGCTGCCTCCGCTAGTGGTACAAACCACAAGCTCTTCAGGATGTCACAAACCCCACTCCCTTCCCATGAGTGAGCTACAGCAGCCGAAGCAAGCGTGTGGCCGCCCTTCGCTGGCAACACAGGCCCGCATATCTCAGTCTTTTCATGCCACCACTAATAACCCCTTTCCTTTTCAGTGACCTCCAGCTTCCATAGCAGACGCTAACGTGAGGCTGCCTCCGCTAGCGGTGAAGACCCATCCATATCAAAGAAGCTCACCGAACCCTCATCAGCAGACCCCTTCAACACCAGTCCATCCCTGTTCACTGAACCTCAGACCCACCATAGCCATCCTCTTTAACACCACCAAATCCACCCATAGCGGCTCATCTCCACTTCAACCATCCCAGCAACACCCCGCTCCTGCAGGAGACTTATCTGATTTTCCTCCACTGCTGCAGCAGTACTCGATTCCTCAGAAGCCTCCTTCTCTTTTCAGATGCCATAGCAGTGACCGCTTCCTCAGAAGCCTCCTTCTCTTTTCAGATGCCGTAGCAGTGCCTGCTCCCGCAGGAGCCTTTTCTATATTCCTCCACAGCCGCAGCAGTGTCTGTTCCCGCTGGAGCCCTGTCTGTATTTACGCACTGCCGCAGCAGTGACTGCTCCCACAGAAGCCTCCTTCTCTTTTCAGATGCCCTAGCAGTGACCGCTTCCTCAGAAGCCGCCTCCTCTTTTCAGATGCCGTAGCAGTGACCGCTTCCTCATAAGCCTCCTTCTCTTTTCAGATGCCGTAGCAGTGACCGCTTCCTCAGAAGCCTCCTTCTCTTTTCAGATGCCGTAGAAGTGACTGCTCCCGCAGGAGCCTTTTCTATATTCCTCCACTGCCGCAGCAGTGTCTGCTCCCGCTGGAGCCCTGTCTGTATTTACCCACTGCCGCAGCAGTGACTGCTCCCACAGAAGCCTCCTTCTCTTTTCAGATGCCGTAGCAGTGACCGCTTCCTCAGAGGCCACCTCCTCTTTTCAGATGCCGTAGCAGTGACCGCTTCCTCAGAAGCCTCCTTCTCTTTTCAGATGCCGTAGCAGTGACCGCTTCCTCAGAAGCCTCCTTCTCTTTTCAGATGCTGTAGCAGTGATTGCTCCCGCAGGAGCCTTTTCTATATTCCTCCACTGCCTCAGCAGTTTCTGCTCCCGCTGGAGCCTTGTCTGTATTTACCCACTGCCGCAGCAGTGACTGCTCCCACAGAAGCCTCCTTCTCTTTTCAGATGCCGTAGCAGTGCCCTGCCCATTTCATACTGCCGCTGCTTCAGCGGAAGCCACATTCTTTTTCAGATGCCGTAGCAGTGACTGCTCCTGCAGGAGCCTTTTCTATATTTCTCCACTGCCGCAGCAGTGACTGCTCCCACAGAAGCCTCCTTCTCTTTTCAGATGCCGTAGCAGTGCCCGCTTCCGCAGAAGCCACATTCTATTTTCAGATTCCACAGAAGTGCTCACTCCCGCAGCACCCTCTATCCCTACTTCCCACTCATCTCTACTTCTCACTGCCGCAGCAGTGCCTGCTCCCGCTGGAGCCTGTATCTCTACTTCCCACTGCCGCAGCAGTGCCTGCTCCCGCTGGAGCCTGTATCTCTACTGCCCACTCATCTCTATTTCCCACTGCCGCAGCAGTGCCTGCTCCCGCTGGAGCCTGTATCTCTACTGCCCACTCATCTCTATTTCCCACTGCCGCAGCAGTGCCCGCTTCTGCAGAAGCCACATTCTCTTTCAGATGCCGTAGCAGTGCCCGTCTCAATAGAAGCCATATTCTCTTCTTCAGATTCCACAGAAGTGCTCACTCCCGCAGGACCCTCTATCCCTACTTCCCACTCATCTCTATTTTCCCACTGCCGCAGCAGTGCCCTCTTCCGCAGAAGCCACATTCTCTTTCCAGATACTCCAGCAGCGCCCGCTTCTGTAGAAGCCACATTCTTTTTTTTCAGATGCCGCAGCAGTGTCCACTCCGCAGTAGCTAAACTCTCTTCTCTAAGGCCACAGCAGTGCCGTTACTCCAAGCGACGTCCAGCACCCCACCAACATTAATCTCTGCCGATTTTGGGGGGTATCAACGCACCTCTCTGGCTGCTGTCCCGTGCTTATTGCATCTTTGGGGAAACGCTCTGGGTCCGGGCTAAATGCAGAGCTCAGAGCCCTCTCCCCGGACAGGGGGAGTACCCTGGGCACGGGAGTAAGTACCGAGCTTGGAGCCCTCTCCCTGGACAGCACACAAAATACGCATAACCTTTACTCAGTTTATTATATGTAAGTGTGAACTCGTGAAGTGATGTTTTATTAACAAATTTCGGGAGGAACACGCGCAGATAATTAACACAGCCAATTCATCATCAGCAATCACACCATCTATCCAATCAGCTCGAGAGAGAGAACCCCTATAAATAATCAAGCAGTCTTACCTTCATCAGTTCTAGTCTTTCAGCATCCCTCCACCACCCCGACTCCTCACCTTCAGCCCGTTTCTACCCCAGCACCCCGTGAACGCTCTGGGTCCAGGCTAAATGCAGAGCTCGGACCCCTCTCCCCGGACAGGGGGAGTACCCTGGGCTCGGAGCCCTCTCCCTGGACAGCACGCCAAATACGCATAACCTTTACTCAGTTTATTATATGTCAGTGTGAACTCTGTGAATTTATGTTCAAACAACATGCATCCGATGACCCCATTAAAAACAATCTTACTGAGCACAAATTTTTAAATCAGTACATCAGTATACTATACAAAAGTTACTTAAATGCACCCATTAGGGGTCAATAAAATTAGTGAAGACTGAATACTGTCTGAATGTTAACTCTAAAAAGTAGGTTAACAACCAAATCCCCTACTTTAGACTGACATTTGAGGACATTCTCACCTTGTGACCCTCCAGAGTTGTGTCTTTCTGGAAAATAGCAGTCTGAAATAATGCTCCTCTTGACCTTCTTGCAGGAACATAATGCCTTGCTAAATTATTGGGCGGCAGGATTTAGTTGGAGGTGTTGATGGGATGTGTGCTGGAAGTGAGCTGGTGATGAAATACAGTATCAAGCCTGTGCTGTCAGATCTTGTTTTCTTTCTCTCTCTCCATCCCTCCATCCTTCTCTGCTAACCTGAGGCACCCCGCTGTTTGCCACGAGGTCCCTACACAGATGATTGAAAACGAGGGACAGGAAAATAATCTGCTCATGGGCTGTTCTCACGCTCCGACTCCAGCTGTGAGCTCGTCTCTCCTCTGAAGACCTCCTCCAGAGGCCAAACAACTGAGAGGACATTGAGGGAACACAGCATCTGCTTTTTGTCTTATTGACTTTTCATTTTTAGAAGTGTAGACTGCATAATTAATGGCTTCTCCGCTTTGAGAGAGTGGGAGATGATTTCATTAGCGCTGGGTGACATGGAGGACATGAGTGAGAGATGCTCTGGGGGGTGGACAAGGACAACAGGAAGACATGTGTGTGACTCAGGTGTGATGCTGCTAGTGTCCTTTACCACCATCCTTTCCTTTCCTTTTCAAATTAGCATTTCCATTTGTTTTAAAGGCAATTAGTTGTCATGAAAAATTCAGCCTGCCTGTTAAATTGACTTTCTATTGGCTGAAATAAATTAATGAGATAATAAGTACTCTATTCAGGCTCTGTTCAGCTTGATTAGAAATCCTAAAAAAATGGCTTTGATGTTTGTCATCTGAACTGTTTTTTTGTGACTAATATAATGTCTTGTCAATTATGCTACACGTATTATACAACCAAAGTTACATATTGTGCCTAGTTAGCTTAGCATGCCAGGTAAATCAAAGATAGATAGATAGATAGATAGATAGACAGACAGACAGACAGACAGACAGACAGACAGACAGAGCGACCGACCGACCGACCGTTGGTTGAATCTGGTCATTTTTTAAATCAACATGACATTAAAAGGTGCACAGACAGTGATTTGCTTGGTGCATTTTGACTCTTCAAGGACAAAAAAAATCTAGATGAAGTTTCATCAGAATATGTTATGTTATGTATGCATGTATTTGAATTTCAGTTAGTCAAGGAGAGCTCAACATAGTATTATATCAAAAGTTTTTAATCCACTGCATCCACTGCAATGTATAAGGGAACCGATTTAAATATAGATTTACCTGCAAATTTCAAAAACAGCCATCTTAAAGTGCTCAAGTCACCAATTATAAGTTTCACTGCACCAAAAATCCAGTGATTTGAGTGATTAGTTCCAAGTAATTAATCATGATAAGAATACATTGGCAAAGTGAGCATGCATGTAGAGGAACATTTAGAAATTTAATGTGCTGTTTTATGTTGTGTAATTTAGCCAGAATAAATTGCTAGTTTTAAATGAATATCATCATTTGCAATGCCACATTGCCGCTTAGAGGTAGTGAGCTTAAACTCTCCAAGGAGAGAGAGAGAGAGAGAGAGAGAGAGAGAGAGAGTACCTAAAGGACATATGGAGATTAATGCGCACAAATACACGCATCAGTCTTCAGGGCTGTGTTTGCTGATTATGACAACAACACTGATTATTTGTCTCTTTACACTGTCCACAAACCACACCCAGACACATGCACACACAACCGCTGATTAATGCAGGCGGTCAAAATTCACCTATTTCGCCTTTTTATTGATGAGGGTTATCTAGTTCTGATAAATAATTTATCTTTTTATTTTAGTTTTTCTTTTATAAACTGGCATTCTGTGTCTTGCAATTATTTAGTTCACCAGTTCTCTACAAGCTTATATTCGTAAAACAAGTTCATTTAAATGATTTTATATTGATTGGTTATTGATTGAATATTTTTTCTTGATTGATTTAAAAGAATGGATGTGGACATTTCTTTGGCTTGCATCAGCAGAGGTTGCTTATTCATAAGGTCAGAGTAATTCAGATCAGAACCACGTTTTATATGAACAGCATTTTGCACAGATGTTCAACCTCATCCAAGTCCAGCTCTTGCTGGAATGATAATGAAGCAGTGTATTTACAGCACATTATCATTTGATTATACAGGGTTTTCAAAACTTTTCAAAATGTTTAGCTTTGTGAGGGAGCCCTTCCTCAAATATAAAAGTCAGTTATTAGACAGTAGTGTTTTTAGTAGTAGTAGTAGTAGTATGAGTATTAGTATTAGTGTTATTGTATTTCTTTTTAAAGTATCAATAATGCACTATTATAGTTTTGTAAATATTTTGAATTAGATATTATTTTTATATTTTATTTTATATATATATATTTTAATTGTAGTTGTTTTTTTGTCATGTTTGTTGTCTCACTTAAAAGC
The DNA here is from genome assembly GCF_012432095.1 of Onychostoma macrolepis. NCBI lineage: Eukaryota > Metazoa > Chordata > Actinopteri > Cypriniformes > Cyprinidae > Onychostoma > Onychostoma macrolepis. The sequence goes on from NC_081155.1 coordinate 35,498,339, forward strand.
CTCTAAGTGCTGTTTGAAATTTTCTTCTAAAATTTGCATTTTTATCAGGCTTCTATGTGTAGGTTCAGTAATTTCGCATTAATGGCAATTAATAGTTTCTAATAGGTTTCAATACTATTAAAGTGAAATAACTGAACATAAACATAGGAGCTTGAGAAAAATGTTCATTTTAGAAGGACATTTCAGACAGCATGCTTTTGCATCTGAACTCTTCATATATAGTGACAAAGGTCTTGCTATTCTACAGCAGTTCTTACAACAAAGGGATTTCAATATTCTATACAATATTGAAAACCCTTTGTTGTAAGGAATGCTGTAGAATAACAAGACCTTTGTCACTCCACCTTTATAATGCATTTCCATCTTATGCCGTGAAAGGCCTTGACTGATCACACTGTAAACCCTAATAAGTTGAGACTACTCAAATGATTTGAGGAAAGTGATTCCCTCAGTTTAATTGGAAATTGACAACTCAGTTTAATGGAGTTCACCTAATGTGGTCTTCTCACTGAATTAACTTAAAAAATAAGTACAGATAACTTAAAATGCAAACGGACTAAACTCAAACTTTCCAGTATATATATTGTGTTTATTGGTTTAAAAAATATATATACAGTATATATATAAAATATTAAAACATTTTTTTCTTCACATCAACAACTTTATTTGGGTTACACTACATAGATGAATTTTGATAATGTATACTGACTTAACTGCATAATAACATTTAATAAAAAAACAAAAACAAAAAAAACAATTACAATACTTGGAGTATCAGAACAATTAAAAGCACACTGAGCAACAACAGACACGTTTGTCACCTTCATTAATGTATTTAACAGAAATAATGCTTTTATTATATACTACTCTATACAAATGCAATACAAATAACACAAATACAAAAAAAAAAAAAAAACTGATATAGCTTAATAACTGTAATACTGTAATTATATTCCGTTACTCTAATACATGTAATGCCTATACACATTCAGAATTTAGTAAAATTAAATATGAACATCCTACATTTCTGGCACAATAATATGGTTACAGACAGTTAGTGTTACAGTAAATCCATGGTAAATGCTGGCGATTTCTATATTTGAAAGCCGTCTAACTTGCCTTCTCCTGTTTTCCGCATCAGTGCTGTAATATAATAATACTACTATAATGTAAACGTAGTCTGATCAGACATTAAACTAGTTTAAATAACAGAGACATCATGTATTTTTTAAATCAGAGAACTCATGTATTTTTTAAATCAGAGAACTCGTGCGCTTCTCACTGGATCTCGCAGCGCTGTTTAGTGTTTGCGTGACCGCGACCGGTCAGTGAATAAACGCATTCGCTCCGAGCTCTCCGCGGTGCTCTTTTCTTTTGGGCCGAGTTGATAAACGCTCTGCGCGGCACGCGATTCAGACGAGTAGTGCCGTTTCGTTCCGCTTTTGGCGCGTTTGCCATTTAACCCATTTGTGCCCACATTTGTCTGAATGGTTTCATGCATATAGTCGTGTTAATAGTGTCCTATGTGCAGAAGTGGGTAGTAACCAGTGGCGGTTTTAGGCATGGGCGAACCGGGCAGCTGCCCAGGGCGGCATTTTTTCATGACACGTGGGGGCGGCACAAGCACTTGAAAAAAAAAAGTCTCGCTCGGAGAGTAATTCAATGTAGAACCGCCACTGGTAGTAACGAGTTACATTTACTTCGTTACATTTACTTGAGTACATTTTTTGGGTAACTAATACTTTTAGAGTATATTTAAAAATGGGTACTTTTACTCTTACTCAAGTACATTTTTAGTGAAAAAACGGTACTTTTACTTCGTTACTGTGGGCGACGCTCCTCTCGTTACTTTATCTTAATGCAGTACAAGTTAAAAATCCTTCAATTTATTCCAAGCGCGCCGTCTACTTTTTTTTTCTGGACAATGAGCGATGCCCGTTCGCGAATGATTCATTCTTTTGAGTCAATTCTGTTCGAAGGCTTGATCAAACCAGTTGGCAGACCAGTGAATCGGTTCGCGAATCAGTTTGAATGATTCGTTCAGTTCCCTGCCGCACGCGCTGAGTCGTCTGAAGCGGTTCTCACTAGTTGTAGAAGAGCGTTGAAGACGTGGCTTTGGATCAACAGTCAGTTGAAAGCAAAGGCTATGGTTTGCTAGCTATGAAGACCTTTATTAGATGAACACAGCGTGTGCTGTCGGTTCCACAGGTATAGATTCGATTGTAGTACACGATACCACTATGACATTGCCAGTTTGTTGTACATGTACCTTACACATTAAATACAATGTATAATTTATTCATTAAATAAGCAGAGTCACAGAGTATGAAATAAACACCCGATAACCCGCGTTAGTTCCAGGAGGAATGCCTTGCCTGGAGACAATTAATATTGATATTTTCACAATATTTACGTTTTCAGAAATAAAGGCTATATTTGTTTACATTTTGCAGAACAGACGGAAGAAGATCCGTCAATGTGCATTTGTTTCGTTATGTTCAGATGTTCTGTAGCAGTCATGTGAGGAGTTTTCACTCTTCTCCGTGTCAGAGGTTATATACATATATACATTTATTATACATAATTAATATACTTTAAAATAATTTTATTTAATTCAGTGATGCTAATCTGAATTTTTATCAGCCGTTACTCCAGTTTTCAGAGTCATATGATCCTTCAGAAATCATTCAAATATATTGATTTATTACCAGTGTTGTTGAAAAAAACAAAAACAAAAAAACAGCATATGCTGGTATGGTATGTTTTGAAGCTGGGATGCTGGTTTATGCTGATCATGTGCTGGTCTTGAGCTGGTCGAACCATCTTAGGACCAGCACATGACCAGCTAAGGACCAGCTTAAATCAGCTCAAACCAGCATCCCATGCTTCAAAACATACCATACCAGCATATGCTGGTTTTTTTCAACAGGGAACAGTTTTGCTGCTTAATATTTTTTGGAACCTGTGACATTTTGTTCAGGGTTCTTTTATGAATAGAAAGCTAAAAAAGAACAGCATTGATGATAAATCAGGCTGATAAAAATTCTGATTTGCATCACTGAAATAAATTACATTAAAAAAAAACATTAAAAGTATTTTGAATGGCTGTGTGTGTGTGTGTGTGTATATATATATATATATATATGTATATATATATGTGTGTGTGTGTGTGTATATGTATGTATGCATGTATGTATATAAAATTTTATCTAAATATCTATTTATCTAAATAAAAGTATACTATATGCAGTATATTGATCCAAAGTAACTAGTAACTAATTACTTGAGTAGTTTTTTTATCCGATACTTTTTTACTCTTACTCAAGTAACTATTCAGACTGTTACTTTTACTTTTACTTGAGTACAGTTTTTGGGTACTCTACCCACGTCTGCCTATGTGAACATGTTCTGCATTTATTTTTGTTTTTTGTTTTTTCTTGAAATTCATATTTGAATGTCCGAATATGTTGTAGGCCCCTATGCACCCCTTCAATGTCAAATTTGAATAGGAGGAGAACACTTGGCTTCTAACTCAAAATAACTGCTTTCAACAGATCAATCTTTATTCATGAACACATTTATTATGTATAAAAGTCGAAGAACATTCGATGCAAACCCAAAAAAGCTGCATCTAGTTCATAATCTCTTGAATATGAATACACAACAAACAACAAATCCAATTGCCTTAAAGTGGTGGAACATAGTGCAGAACAAATTGCAGCCATTAGGTTGCCCCAACAGGGCATTGTGTATCAAAAATTTAAATGAAAATAAATACAGGTGCTGGTCATATAATTAGAATATCATCAAACAGTTGATTTATTTCACTAATTCCATTCAAAAAGTCAAACTTGTATATTATATTAATTCATTACACACAGACTGATATATTTAAAATGTTTATTTCTTTTAATTTTGATGATTAGAGCTTACAGCTCATGAAAGTCAAAAATCAGTATATTAGGTAAGTAATATTAGAATATTACTTAAGACCAATACAAAGAAAGGATTTTTAGAAATCTTGGCCAACTGAAAAGTATGAAAATGAAAAGTATGAGCATGTACAGCACTCAATACTTAGTTGGGGCTCCTTTTGCCTGAATTACTGCAGCAATGCGGCGTGGCATGGAGTCGATCAGTCTGTGGCACTGCTCAGGTGTTATGAGAGCCCAGGTTGCTCTGATAGTGGCCTTCAGCTCATCTGCATTGTTGGGTCTGGTGTCTCTCATCTTCCTCTTGACAATACCCCATAGATTCTCTATGGGGTTCAGGTCAGGCGAGTTTGCTGGCCAATCAAGCACAGTAACACTATGGTCATTGAACCAGCTTTTGGTACCTTTGGCAGTGTGGGCAGGTGCCAAGTCCTGCTGGAAAATGAAATCAGCATCTCCATAAAGCTTGTCAACAGAAGGAAGCATGAAGTGCTCTAAAATTTCCTGGCAGATGGCTGCGTTGACTGTGGACATCAGAAAACACAGTGGACCAACACCAGCAGATGACATGGCAGCCCAAATCATCACTGACTGTGGAAACTTCACACTGGACTTCAAGCAACATGGATTCTGTGCCTCTCCACTCTTCCTTCAGACTCTGGGACCTTGATTTCCAAATGAAATGTAAAATTTACTTTCATCTGAAAAGAGGACTTTGGACCACTGAGCAACAGTCCAGTTATTTTTCTCCACAGCCCAGTTAAGATGCTTCTGACGTTGTCTCTGGTTCAGAAGTGGCTTGGTGGCCCTTTTCCTGAAGACGTCTGAGCGTGGTGACTCTTCAGTTCTCTCCTTGTGAAGCTCTCCCAAGTGTTTGAATCGGCTTTGCTTGACTGTATTCTCAAGCTTGCAGTCATCCCTGTTGCTTGTGCACCTTTTCCTACCCAAATTCTTCCTTCCAGTCAACTTTGCATTTAATATGCTTTGATACAGCACTCTGTAAACAGCCACACCTTTCAGTAATGACCTTCTGTGACTTACCCTCTTTGTGGAGGGTGTCAAAGTTCGTTTTCTGGATCATTGCCAAGTCAGAAGTCTTCCCCATTATTGTGGTTTCAAAGAACAAGAGATACCCAGAATTTATACTGTAGGGATGGTTATTTATTCAAACTCAAATGTAAATATTCTAATATTTTGAGATACTGATTTTTGACTTTCATGAGCTGTAAGCTCTAATCATCAAAATTAAAAGAAATAAACTTTTGAAATATATCAGTCTGTGTGTAATGAATGAATATAATATACAAGTTTCACTTTTTGAATGGAATTAGTGAAATAAATCAACTTTTTGATGATATTCTAATTATATGACCAGCACCTGTATATAAAAATACATAAATATTTACAGTGCCCTCCAATAATATTGGCACCCTTGGTAAATATAAGCAAAGGCGGCTGTGAAAATAAATCTGCATTGTTTATTCTTTTGATCTTTCATTCAAAAAATTCACAAAATTCTAACCACTCACTGAAGTAAAACAACTCAAAGTGTGTGTGTGTGTGGGGGATCTCATTGTGAAATAAATGCTTTCTCTAGTTCATGTTGGCCACAATTATTGGCACCCAATTATTGCATCGTCCTTTTCCCACACTCTCAGGAATAAAGGTACCAACCCAGTGACAGCTTTTGTACATTTTTTTCTGAGAGTGCAAGATAACAGCTCTGAGTTTTCTCCTGTAATGCCTGAAGAGTTTGGAGAACACCTGAGAAGAGATCAGAGACCATTCTCTCCAGATCCTTCAGATTCCCAGCTCCATGTTGGTGGTGCTTCTCTTCAGTTCATCCCACTCATGTTCTATAGGGTTCAGGTCAGATTACTGGGACGGCCATGGCAGAAGCTTCATTTTGTGCTCAGTGACACATTTTTGTGTTGATTTTGATGTTTGTTTTGGATTATTGTCCTGATGGAAGATCCAACCATGGCCGAGAAAAACTGGAAATTTGCAATTATACCTTTCAAATAACATTACAATAAAACTTGCAAGGTAATTAAGAAAAGTATGTATATGCGTTTTAATCTCTACTTACCAATTTAACGTTTGATTTTCATCTTTTAGACGGCTCTCTCTGCCAGTGCCTCTGGACCGCTGCTTCAGCAAATTCACAACGACCCAAAATGTACCGCCTTGTGTTATATCGACCAATCAGTGCCTCTGTCAAGGCATAATTTCAAACACGACCAATCATATTAAACAGAGACATAGAGCATAATTTAAATAAATAGAAATTTTGAGTTCATTACACTTAAAATCTTAATTCAAAATATTTTTGCTCCCAAATGAGTTAATTAAACATACCTGTTTAATTTTTGACACCAAAACTTGGCATTTTAAGTAATGTTAAGTTATGATAACTTGATTTCTTTATTAATGACAACATTGGGGTTTACAGTGCACACTCAGTGCTTTCCTCAAGGTAGTTTTTGAATTCAACTGACAAACTTAACAAATGTCAGGTTTTTTTTCGCATTGTTTGTGAAATAAAACAAGCACCTCTTCATTTTACCACACCATGTGGTTTTCCACAGCAAGGTCATTTATTCTTTCCATTTCACTCTGAGGGAAAAGTTCCATTTCCTCCAACCTCAAAACAACAATTAATCATCAATCCTCAGTTTTGATGAGGGTTAAATCAGTATCAATTAATATTCAAGAGTGGGTCATTAATATCCACTGCATATCATTTCTCATTTAAATCAGCTAAATGAGTGGAAGGCACTGTGAGATCCGTGAGATGGTGCAGTCTGGATAGCTTTATGAAAGTGAAGATGTCCTTGTCCAAATAATGAGTGCTTACTCCTTACATGTACATTAACTGAGAACAATCACTGAAGTAATCAAGCACTCGAACATTGAGCTCTTGAATCATGCAAACAAATATGAGGTAATAACCTGTTGTGAACAACATGGCTTTAATTATGAATTACTGAGGTGAGGTCTAATAAATATTTTGTAATTTAATGTTTATATTTTGACCTAATGAACTTTAATTTTCTCATAATTGCAGGAATTGTTAAGGAATGTTAAGTATAAAAATAAAATAAAAAAATACAGCCTAAAAAAATCTACAGCCACGTGCAATTGTACTGTGACCCAACTGGGCCATGTTAAATCAATATTCCTTATAATTGTTCAGTATATTTTTCAGTTTCTCTGGTAAATGCACAGACAGCTTGGTCTTTTGGATATGCCACAAACTCACAATTCCAAAACTTTAATTATTAGAGCTGTTTTTGAAAATAATAGAAGAAAGGAAGAAAGAAAGAAGCAAATCTGTCCCTTTATAATCCTGTGGTGTGTTTCTGTCACAACCTCTCTAAAGATAATCATGTTCTGTAGTGAATCTATGAGCAAATCTCTGGCCACCGCTGTGCAGTGAAATGGTCAAGAGGATTAATCAAATATGAGTATAAATTAACACTTTATTAGCATTCTCTTCTCTTGGTCTCATCAGCATAATCAAAATTAGACTTGCCTTATCCTCAAGCACGTCTTTAATCACTATCCAACATAATTTTTTTAACATTTTTTTCAGTTATTTTTTTCCCCCTCAAAAGCTATCATATGATGTGAGACTGCCACTGATATGACACAGATCTCACTAATTACAAGAGAATAAAATATAAGATAAAGAATAAGCAATTAATTAATGAACAGCATGTTTCTTTTTATATTTAGCACAATCCTACACTGAATCTCTTTGTATTGAAAAGAAAGTAAAAAACACACTTTTTTATATAACTTCAAAATCTGAATATGTGCGCTACATTTGTTTCTTTAGGTCTGTGAAAAGATGTTTAAGCACAGCAGGAACAACAACTTCCTGCTGAGTAAAAAACTGTAAAAGACATGTTGATCTGGGACTCCTTCAGATCACAAACTGAAATAACTATGTCAACTCTGCTTTTTGAGACATGGGATAAAACAGGCTACAGAACTGAAAATATAGAACGTTTGAAAAGAGAAATGAATTTGGTTACATGATTAAACATGTTCAGAAGTGTTTTGTTGCAATATTTCAACTCTTGCTAGTTAGCATTACATCATTACCTATGGATCCTCTGCACTGAATGGATGCCGTCGGAATGAGAGTCCAAACCGCTGATGAAAACATCACAATAATCCACAAATAATTCAAACAAACCCATTCCAATACCATCTTGTAAAGCAAAACGATGTGTGTTTGTAATAAACTAATTCATCAAGATTCATTATTTTTTTCTTAATTGAAGTCATTTTTTATCATTTTAAGTTAAATATGAGTTAAAATATGATTTTAGATGCTTTCATAAATATATGATAGTGGGTATACAGCTCTGAAACCTTTTAAAAGAAGTATATTTAATTGAGGTTCTTCCTTAAATTAGATAATATTCCATAGAGTATTTTTATTTTATTTATTTCATTTTTTTTCTGATTAAATTTAAATTATAAATGCTGATGTCTCATTCAAGATCTATGTAGGCTACTATTCAAAAACAAAAACAAAAAAGACAGTACATTTAAATAACTCTATGTTGGAAAAGTGGGCTAAATTAAATCCAAAATTTGCATTGTTATAGGCTACTTTAATGTACTGCTATATTTGCCATAGGGCACTTGGAGAAAGGGCAGGGTGTCTTATATTACAAACACTGAAAAAATGAGAGGACAGGTAATGAATGCATGAAGAGGGTTAGAAAGACAATAGATGGTGGCGGAGAAAGGAGAGAGCCGGCTTTAGAAAAAAAAAGAGAAGTTTACTTTCTGTCACACACACATAATGCGGGCAAACAAACAAAGCCAAGTTTGCTCTCCAAGGTCACCTAAGACATAGAAGATATGATAGCTGTGATGAATAATATAGTCAGTGAAGCCATTGCAGTGTTTGTTTGGGGCAGTGCATTAAAAGCTACTGAGATTCCAGCGACAGTGTAGTTTTTAGGCCAAGTCACGCTTGGTGAATAAAGTCAAGATCAGTTTCATTCACGTCTTTCACATCAGCCTCTGCATGAGACAAACAAAAATTCAGCTCCTTCTCTAATTCATAACCATGCATTAGGGTCTAAATAAGAAAGGATTTCCATTTCGAACTGTAGTGAAGGGGTATTTTTGGTATAATGTTGACATTTTTGGCATTTATGTTGACTTTATGAACTGTTATCAGAACCTTTCCATGTGTCGTTAAATTAAATTTTTTGTCTGTATTTTACAACTGATTATAAATTTCAGTGAAGTCAAATTCCAGTTCATTTCAAGGTCTCTTAATATATGCTATTTTATGTGTACAACTTATTACCTATTGGACAGAATAAATTCATGACATTCCCCCCTTTGGAGGGGGACTTCTGAAGGACTTCAGCAGGTTGAAAGAATGATTAGTATTTCTATTTGGAAGGTTTTTTTATTTTTTATTTTTTTTACTCAAGACATTTATTAATTAAGAATATTAATTAAGTATAGTACAAACACTTATATAATCTGACACTGTAAGTCTTTAAACACCCTGGAAACAATGAGCAGCTGTTCTAATATTAACTCAGAAACCTAGTGAGCTTCCTTTTTGTCAATATTGTCAGCTGTCTTTTAAGGCTGAAAAATAATTGAAAATGAAATGTATTAGGCTATCTGTATGCATACAGTACTCAATAAAGTATAATAATATATTATTAATATTTGTATTATTATTATTATTATTATTATTAGGGGCCAAGCATCGCAGGTGCTTAGGCACCTATTGTATCCGTTAGGATTCTTATTATTATTCTGCTTCTTCTTCTTCCGCTCTTGAGTCTATGCCAGCCCATAGAAACAATTGCGGGAAAGTTGTAAAATTTGGCACACTGATAGAGGACAGTCTCAATACTAACCACAGCCAGTTTGGAGTCTCTAACTCAAACTCTAGTGCCACCACTTGTCCAAAGTTTCACTCATGTTTATGCTAATAACTTTTGAACCGTAAGGCACAAAATTAAAATTATTTTCGCTATTTTTAATCGTTCGTAAAACCTACTTTTTCACCAAACTTTGCTCAGATCATCTTCAGACCATGCTGGCAAAAAGTTATGGAATTCAAGTTGATTCGTTCAACCGTTCTCGAATAACACACTAATGAATTCGCCAAAATGCATGCAAAAATGGAGGCTATATCTCCGCAACGGTTTGGCGTATTGAGACCAAACTTGGTGTGTGTTATAACAAGCATGACCTGAGGCTACCTGCAGTGTTTCGGCGCTGTGCAACCTAGTGGTCAGGATATATGAAAAATCATATTTTTGCTTGTAACTTGTGAATGGTTTGGCCAAAAATCAATTTTCCCATGACAACCATTTTGGGCATCGGCCATTTAGAATTTTGTCGTAAAATGCTATATTTTATGAACGCATTGACGTATCATTACGGAACTTGGTATGGGTCATCAGCACGATGCCCTGAAGGAGCCTGAGGCATTTTGAGCCAGCGCCACCTAGTGCTAAAATCAAATATTCCCATGCTTATAACTTTGGGTGTGGTCAACTTATTTTCATGGGAGTCACATTTTAGGCTCCTGAATCCTTGCCTAGTCCTTGGAGTCTAGTGATACCAAACATATCAGGTTTTGCCTTATGGTTTGCGCAACGTTGCATTTTAGCGCTTAAAAACATTTGCCAATATATTAGAAACCGTTACTCCGATCAACACGAAACCACCGTAGGTAATTCGGAAACATAGCGTGCCGGCCACACTCTAATGTCCAATTGCCAAAAATTTGATAGTAAGTGGCACAAAAATGCAAACAAAGTCGACCATCAGTCATTTTTTCTCTTCTCGTATATACAAATGTCTATAACTCCAAAACAAAATTAGATATTTTCACCAAATTTGACACACATATGTATGGGCACACTCTAAGGACACATAACATTTTTGGTGAGATTGTGCTTCTTGGTGGCACTGTAATTGAACAAAACATGAAATTGTCATTGACTACAATAGAGTATTATGATATAAAATGCTATATTTTACGAATCCATTGGTGTACCGTTACGAAAATTTGTATGTACCACCGAGACCATGAATCGAAAGTACAGACAGTGACAGACAGTGTCACCTTGTGGTCAAAAGTTATAATGAAATTTCAAATAAATGCTAATAGCTTTCTGTGAATTTTGCCTATTGTAATGAGACTGGTATTAATAGACTCCTTGGGTCATGCTGAGAATAGAGATACCAATGTTGCCGTACTCAGCCAAACTTCCTGTCCGCCATTTTGATTTTCTTTAAAAACCTACTTTTTCGAACTCCTCCCAGACCGTTGGTCCAATTTTCACCAAAATCAAATCATATCATCTTCAGAACATGCTGACTAAAAGTTATGAATTCTGTGTTGATAGACAAAACCATTTTTGCCACAGCAACAAATCTGAGGCATGATGCCAAACTGACACTTGAGGCTGTATCTCTGCAATGCTTTGGCATGTTGACACGAAACTTTGTGTGTGGCATTGTGAACTCACACAGAACACACCACATTGATTTGATAACAGCGCCCCCTATTGCTCAAACGTGATAAGCCAATAATTCATATTACTAGAGGTTTTTATAATTTTATAACATTTAGAATTTTTCAGCCGTTTGACTAAAATCATCTTAAAATGGCTTCAATTACTCATTTCAGCAGTTGGTCTGATGTTTGCTTCTATTGTGCTTGGCCCCGTAATTGCTGCTTGCAGCTATATTTATTATTATTATTACCATCCACCATTATTTTTCATTTAGCACCCCATGTCCATTAAAAGAAGACCATTCCTGATTGGTTTATGAGGTTTATGTGGACTTCAAAGGAGAAAATATGTGTTATGATCTTGTTTCTCAAAGCTTTATTCTTTCTCTCTCTTTCTGTAGGCTCTGAGATGGTAGAAGCCCAGTGTCAGCGGTTCGAGGTGAGAAGTAGTGATGGCGAGAGAGTTCTCTTCTCTGCTGATGAAGAGGAGATCAGTATTGGCACAGATAAACTGAGGGTCACAGGTATAACATGCACAAACACACATATTTATCCATTTAAACATGAGCCAAGAATTTATAGATTATGGTCTCAATCTGTACCTTCCTTAGGGAAGGTAGTTTTCTACGGTCCCTTAAGTGTTATATTTTATTTTAAATCTGGCCCATACATCAATTGTCATTGCTACTGTAATGTTATATCATACAGTACAATAGTTCTCCTAGGGATGGTTAGTAGCCTTATATACATTTCTTTTTTCCCCCACATGATTTATTATAGACCTAAAATACTCAAGTAATCGCACATCTATAAAAAGGAATCCTTCATGCTCCTTTCTGTCAGCAAAGTTTGGATATGCATATCTCCACCAGATGTCTGACGTGTAAAACAAGCTCAGTCCCATTATAATCAACTGAGCTGTCTGCAGCATTACAGCAGTGTGCTTTCAGTTGATGGACACACTTTACTGTTTTTGACACATTGCAGCTAGTCCACCTCTTTATTTTATCCGTCCATCTGCGATAAACTGACTTCAAATAAAATAGCGTTTGTGTGAATTGATTTCTATGCATTTAGTTCTTAATTTAAGTAATTCTGACTGTTACATCAGAGCCAGGCCATTTTTGGTCTCTTAATGGGACCTGTCTGATGTGCAAGGAGAAAATTGCAGTTGTCAAGGAATATAGTCAGGCGTCATTAGTCCACTAAACCTGCAGAGTAGTAGGTAAGAGAAAGAGATAGAGAGCTGAGTCATTTCAAATGTGTGATACTGCTTTTATACAACAATTCAATAATAAAAAAGGATAACATGCAACCAAATAATGGGATTGATGGCTTGATTTTAAACACTTTGAGAACCTGATTAAGCTTGATCTGATTTAAATTCCCATTGGATTGTAGACCTGAAATAATCTGATCAATAGGAAAATGTAAACATGTGCAAACTCGGTTCTGAATATCTTATCAGTCGGATTTAAAAATAATTGCACACATGTGCAGTACTATGATGCATATGTTTCTATATGTTTTACGTCTTGCAAATGTGCCTGTATTTATTTCCATCTTTGGTATTACAAACTGGACAGTGGGGACTAAATATTTTCAAAACATTTGCTTTATGACATAAATATTTACTAAATATTTGCTGTATGACATCTTTTTAGATGTTTCATTAAGGTAAAAAAAAAAAAAAGAATTGTTATGTAATGCAAGTAATGCACATGTAAATTAATATGTGCGTCAGACAGTAAAGTTTAGGGTTCATATAAACTTTCAGAATCTGAAATCAAATTGGATTAATTTGGAGTGATGAAATGCATGTAAACAATCCCTCAAAGTAACTTACATTTTAGACTCAATATTTCCAGTTTATGAAAGTGTAGTATGCTGTTTTTACTCTGACAATGAAAACAGTTCAAAATAAAGCCAAACCGAATTTGTTTCAACCCTGTGAATTTCAGAGAAACACACAGTAGTGACTACATTGTTAGTAATGAATCAGTGTTTTAAATGAATTAGTTGATTGGAAGATCTAATGACTCACTCATAAAGAATTATTTTTCCCGAAAGATTCAGTGTTTTTAACAAATCTCATGAAATAATTGTTCAGTGAGTCACTTACTGTAGTCACTTTGGTGTAATGATGTGACCTGCAAAAAAGCATCAATCAAATTTGAAAACTTCAGCTGATGTGTAATTGTATTAGATAACTTTTTAGTTAATAGAAAATTAAAAAAAAAATATATATATATATATATTATACAGCTTCCTTTTTTTGAGCCAGCTTCTTCAAAATTCAAATATTTGCATGCACTGTATGTACTAGTGACCTTCCCTTGTATTGAAATGCAAATATATTGTTTCAAATAGATTTAGCTCATGCAGGCCTCTCTCTCTCACACTCTTTCTTTTTTCTATCTTAGTGCATGCTGGGAGGTCAAGTGGAATAGCTAGAGGTCAGGGACAAAGAGGGCACATGCTCAGTAATTGGGCAGATCTGTCCATTACCCCCTTTCACAAAAAGACATGGGTAGAGAGAGGGATCTATAGGGAGATAAATAGTGGTAGAGAAAGAAAGATAGACAGAGCATGCATAAATGGAAGACAGTGGTTCTTCAAGAGGTGAGACTGAAAGGCTAAAATGTGTCAGAAACAAGAACTGCCCTGGGGAGAGAAAGAGAATGTAGAGAGAGAAAGAGTAAAGTGTTAAGGAATATTTCACTCAAAAATGACATTTCTGCCATTGTTTATTCACCATCATGTCATTTGAAAATAAAATAAACTAGGACGGACTAACACAAATAAAAAAGCAAGTATGGAAAAACAGCTTACTTTTATACTTATGAGAACTCACTTAACAAGCACATTTTCAAGAAAAATTAGGCTGTGAAATGGGGGTTATTTCAAACATTCCAGAAATACAGGGAAAAGTCTAAAATGTATCACTTGATGTTTCATACCTTTGCCTAGCCCAAGTTTTTACGGTGGCCGAGAGAGCTCAACGCTCTGCAAATAGAAAAAAACACCTGCAAATTAAGAAAACAACTTCATCAATTTGACAGCACAAGCGCTGCAAATGCTCACAATAAAACCAAATAAAGAAACACACTGCAAACACTCACAACAAAGAAACACGCTGCAAATAAAATTCTTTATTTGGTTGTGTTGTGAGCATTTGCAGCACTTGCTGTCAAATTGATGAAGATGGTTTCTTGATTTGCTGGTGCTTTTTCTATTTGCATGTGTTTTCTGAAGTTGCAGTGCGTTGAGCTCTCTCGGCCACTGTACAAGTTACTTTATTAGCGGTATATAAGGTGTAACACAGCATCATGTAGAGGATAAAAATAATTTGATAAGCCAGTGTTTGAGGTTGATTTATTTGATCAAAAGAAATAAAAACAGCAATAATGTGAAATATTATTACAATTTAAAATGGTTGTCAACATTTATTTGAAATAGAAAGTATAAAACATGAAATACAACATTAAAGTTTTTCCATCACTTTAAAAGTCTGTGTGGTAACTAACTAGTTGTTCACAGATGTTTTTTTTTTTTTTTTTTTAATTCAACTATATAACTTGTCACTCTTTGGTTTTCTCTTTTTCTCTCTAGGCAACGAGGGAGTTGTGTTTAGTCATTCGGTGGAAACACCACACGTCCGAGCTGAACCATTCCAAGACCTGAAGTAAGACATGCTTTGCTTATGCATCACATTATCATTCAATGTGTGATTCACACTAAAGGCCAGATTTACTAAACAGGGCAAATTAGCACGAGAGCTCAATTCCAAAACGGCGCCGATGTGCATGGAGATTTCTACGGGTGATTTACTGACAACGCACAAATAAAATAACACAGACGTAACATCTCATTTAAATATTGACCAACGCAATATACTGAGCGCAGTGCAAATTAGCGTAGTCACAAATAAGCAGAACTGATGCCCGTCAGGTGCAGGTGATGTATTACGACACAGGTGCAAAATAGTTTAAGACGTGCTTTTTTTGGGCATTAAGTAATGGCGCAAATACCAGTAATTTGACGAGTGCAAATGTTAGTAAATTGTGTTGCGTGATTCATTTTAATACTCTCCTTCCATAAATGTTGCGTCTGAAAAGGACACTTCAGGCAAAAATACGTAACTGTGTCCACCCCTTTTCAGCGCTAATTCTTTACTGCGTGTCTTTAGTAAATCCTGACAGTGCTATTTTACACAAAAGAGACGGCTTGCGCTGTTAGTAAATCTGGCACTAAGAACCACAGAGTTGGGAAAGAGCTAGAGCAGGAGAAAAAGAATGGAACGAGACACAGAAGGATAGAGGAAAGTCATAAAACATGAACTTAATGAATGTCCACTTCCTAATTGTCCATAGAAGCTTTATATCCTCTAAATTCAGTGACAAACTGTCCTATTCGCACTCTGTTATGAGAAAGGGGACATGACCTCTCTGACACGCCCAGTCCATCACTGGTGGATCAGCCAATCAGATTGATCTAATCTCTTCCGTCTGCATTAGTCGATATCTGATTGGATGTCCAATAGGTCCCTAACACATCACGACGCTTCTCACTCCCCCAAACGCCGACATTATCACTACAGGAAATGATGTAGTGCCATGATGGATGGAGTCACTTTAAGTGCAAGTAGGCAGGTTACTGAGGGGAACCGAGAGCTTTTACCGCCCAGTTTGGTTTGATGGAGCACTGCTGGGTGCTTTCCAATCGCTTATGAACTCGCTTAATGCAAATGCACCAGGATCAAATCTACTTTCATCATTAGAAAAATTGGGAAAATGATTGGGTTAATGGAGGGATTGTGACATCTTATACTACACTTTCAGCTTTCAATGGGAGTGTTGACCCTTTTTAGTTCCATGTCTTATCTTAATGGCAAACATTATCAGAATTTGAACCATTAAGAGGTCAAGGTTTGGCTAGTTAGTATGGTCCACTTAGCCCCTACTGGTCGATGCTGAAACTACACTATGTATGGGTAACTTTTTTCCATTTATAGCCATTCAAAAGCAGATGCAGATGTTATAAAGCACTCATTGTTGGGTCAGCGGTGGTACTGCAGGAATCTGCCAGTGATTGTTTGATCACAATGTAAATATACGTGTATATTTGAATTTATCTAAAGCTAGAGCTAAGAAGCTGTTTTATTCTTCCACCCACATAATAATACAGAACTGTGTGAAAGTTTTAAGCACATTAGATACTTCTAAAAAACATTTGTTTTTAGATGTTTTTTTTATTTTTTATTTTTTTATTTATTTTTTATAACTTTTGCTTTAGTCTGACAGTAGAAACAATTATTTTTAGAATTATTTCCACCTATTTGCAATATACAGTACTGTTAAAAGATTTAGATACTTGTTAAAGTAAGGCTGCTTTCATTAAAAATATATACATTATATATATATATATATATATATATATATATATATATAATAATGGTCAAAAGTTTGGAACAAGCAATCAATTATATAAAACATAAATCTTGAGTGTGTCTTTGCTGAATAAAAGTATTAATTCCCAAACTCTTACTCAATCAGAGTTTGCTCAAAAATATTAAATATATAGCAAAAATAGTTTTCAAAATAATATTAAGTATAAATGTCTCTTGAGCACTAATCAAAGATCACGTGACACTGAAGACTGGAGTAAATGCTGCCAAAAATTCAGTTTTGCTGTTACAAGAATAAATTATTTATTTGTTTGTTTGTTTATTTTTGCTTATTTATTATTATTATTATTATTATTATCATTATTATTATTATTTGTAACTAAAATTAATGCAAGCATTTAGAAGAAGTTGCCACAGTTCTTCTGTGGATTTAGTTTTAAGTCTCAGTTGCTACTGTTTCTTTATGCAATCACAGACTGACTGGATGATGTTGAGATCAGATTTCTGTGTGGGTCATACCGTCTGTTCTCAGACTTCTTGCACAATAATCTCATTGGATTATTACAGTATTTGCAAACCAAATGCCTACTGGCACACTAAAGCAAAAGCTAAAATAATTGTTTTTGTAAAGCATCCAATGTGCAAAAACTTCTACACTGTACTGTGCTTTGTTTCTCTGTTAACTGAGGGTCTTTGTCCTCTATTAGCCTCATTTAAACAAATAATGTTTCAAAATATTACCAATAAATGTTACCAATAAATCCACATATTCGCTCTCTCAGTTGTCTTATAAAGATAAAGAGCATTGCTGTAATTTCATCCCAGTCTGCAGTCTGTTTCACAGTAGAGAGCAGACATTTTGATTGTGAAGTGAAAAACTGTAGATAATCGCACACTCATCACGACTCTTTCATTCTCTCATCTCTTCTCCTCTCTCTCGCTATGAATTTCTGGTTGCTGTCTTCAGACAGAATCCAGCATTCTCGACCGACCTGCGTTAACATTCCTTCAACATTTTGTGGGGATTAATGGCTTATTACACGCTTTACATGTTTCACTTCGCTTTCGACCTCATTAATTTGTAAATCGGAAGCAGGAAACATATAAATCAAGTTCACTTTCTCCTAATTATTGTTTTATCGAAGTGTGCTCATTATCTGGTTGTCTCTATCTGAGTTTAACTGTCAATTGAAATGAGCCTACATAATGAGTTATGAGCCAGCTTTATGTCGTCCTTGGGGTATGAAACTTTTGTAAACGAATGTTTGTACAGTTTTTGACTCCCTCATCTCTACCTCACCTTCTTTCGTCTCTCTGTTCCTCCTGCAGTTCAGAATTATGCAGTTAAAGTAAATGGAACATGTAATGACTTAATAGAGTCTATTAAAGGCTAATGTCTTATGATATGGTCTCACCGAGAGTTCAATTGCATCCTGTTGATATACTTTCTCACAGGTTCCTCAGCAAGAATTGAACAGACCACCTTCAAAGTAACACTTGAGAGTGGAGACTTTTGATAAGCTTTTTTTTTTTTTTTTTTAAGTGGAAGCTTTGTGTGTGTGTGTGTGTGTGTGTGTGTGTGTGTGTTAAAACTCATTCGTCGCATATATTTTGCAGTGATCCCCCTTCACACACAGGATTTTAGGATCTCAGTGTGAACACCGTGAGCTCAAGGGAGGCAAAATAAATAAATAAATACAAACTGATAAAGATTCATGAAAAATCACCATTTTGACCCCAAGCTGTGCACTTTACCTGTGGTTGGTCTAGGGGATTTGCTGTTTATTTATTGATTGATTGATTGATTGATTGATTAAGTGGCTTTAGATAAAAGCTTCAGTTAAATGGCAAAGTAATGAAATGTAACTTAGTGTTGAAGCAAATGTTAAAGAATGCAGAAAGTCCTTTTCAATTATTTATAAACTCTCTTAAGTGATTTGCTGCTAATAACAAATGATATCTGATCCATGCTACTTTGAGTGAAATGTCTGGTTAAGTAGTTCTAATTCTTAAAGTAAAATATTTATGTGTTACTAGAGCTTAATGCATTTTTTTTTTCTCACCTTCATGTTGTTCCAAAGCTGCAGGTATTTCTTTATTCTGCAGAACACAAAATAATATATTTATAAGAATGTTACTAACAAAACAATTTGCAGGCCATTTTTCAAAATATATTTTCTCCCTTTAAAGGACTTCAGAAAGTTTAGAGCTAAGTGATTTTAGAAATTATGCTCATTTTGCTGATTTGTTACACAGAAAGAATGCACTTGCTGACGCTTGTAAAATCTCTCTCTTTCTACAAATGTATTTTGGTTAGATTACACTAACAATGCACAGGATTGTTGTGCTGAAGTAAAAAGTTACTGAATATCTGAACAGAGCTGAAGCAACTTTCAGGACTAATTCCAGGGTGTTTATTTTATTTATTTTTTTTTTTTGTTTATTTGTTTTCTTTTGATGCACTCTTGATGCACATTATTATACTGTATTACTTATCATTACTGTTTTACTATTCATTGTTTAGAAAAGAATGGCTTTAACATTTTCATAATAATTTCGTCATTTAGTACATTTTGGAGTGATATGAAGGTGGGAAGATTATGACATAATTTTAGATTTAATGCAATTAAAGATGTTACTAACCAGATTTTAAAAGAGAATGTGTGATTTTTGACACTTTTTTCCCTACAATAATTGTGCAACTTATTTATCAACCTTTTTTTAGAGGTTTTTGGGAACCCACCCTTAAACCTACCCATACCACCAAATCTGTCCCTAACCTTACCCGCATGCTGCCTCAATAGCAGCAAAAATATTTTGCAATACAATATGAACACAATACATTGTACTTATTTTTTTGATGTAAGTAGCAGTTAAAGCCACTTAATATAAAGTAGGACCTTATTTTTTAAAAAGTATTTCACATAATAAAAACGATGTCAAATTCAGGTCTTGTCTTAAGACAGTTAAAAAAACAAAACAAAAAAAACAAATGTGCCACTCAAACGTTCCATGCACACTTACCACTGACTTTGTTATAGCAAATATGTTTGCTGTGAAACCCAGCAAATGACTGATACTTGCTCAACTATTCATAACATAGCTATCTTTTGTTTCTGTAGTCTTTCATTAAAATTTCACAGTCTTGTCTTATTTGGAAGCATTACAAAAAAGACACGCAATGTTGATTTGCCACAGATCTTATGATCCTTCAAACTGTTTTGTATTTTATTTTTGATACTGAGATGCTAGTCTGGAGTTCTGACAAATTTCTGACAAATAAGATTTTTTTTTTTTTAAATTGTATTATTATATATATAAAAAAAATAATAATAAAAAATAAAAATAAAAATTTTCAAACTATTCCAATAGTTATTCATTATTTAAAGCAATGGCTCACATGGAATAACTCAAGGGAAAGTAAATGGCAGAATTTTTAAGTTAACTCTTCCTTTAATTAAATCTGTGTGCTGCTGTTTGAATAATGCAACCTAATATAATATTTAATATTTACAGTAACCACTAGAATAAGTATAATACAATTAGTGTTGGCCTGTTTTATATTGACACATATTTTGTAGATAATAGAGTAGCATCCAAATCACTGAGACAAAGCAACAGTGTTAAAATGTCTCAACATTGTTGGAACGCTATTCCAGTCAGCTGATACAAGCTTTCAATCTTTCATTCTTCTTGGCACATTTCTGGTCATTTGCCTTCATTTGTTTAGTTCAATGCTTCCCTCTCAGTGCTGAGGTTTGAACTTGCCTCGGGCTCTCATTAATTAAACAGCAAATCTCCGACAAAGAAACATTACCACCATTTGAGACGGCTTGGATGGCCTCCATTTTCTCCTCTCTTGCCCTCCACCCCCCCCCCCCCCCACTCCCCCCACAGCCCTCTCTTTTCAGACCTTTGTGTAGTCGCTGTCAGCTCAGTTGGTGTTGATGAAGGGCATGGACCAAGTTTAAGTAGACTGTAATAGCCTCACTGTTGTTTTCCACCTCCCTTGCCCAACAGTAGGGTTTGGTCGTGCTGCTAATAGCCTAGCGAAGGGTGGGTAGGGTGAGAGTGCAGCAGAGTCTTGCCATTAGCGATCAGTTAACTCTGCCAGCTAATGCAGGGTATAATACGATGAGAATTGATCCAGCTGCCCTAGAGCTGATGAGAGAGTTTGGGAGTTTCGCTCAGAATCCACTCTCATCTAAAGCCACTGCGTACACCTCAGAAAGAAACTCTCTGTTGATTTCTTTTCCCCCTCAATTTCACTAATATGTTTTTTGTCACAGAAAACACCTTTTGTACCACCGCAAGCTGTCACGTTCACTCTTAAATTCATGAGGGAGTCTTTTTCAGTTGTTTGTTTGGTCTGTACAGTGCTAAATTATTCAGACAAATTATACTTAAAAAAATACAAACAAAAATTATACTCAATAAAAAGGGACATTTGCAAGAATTAGTATAGTCATCAAAATATTATTTTTTTGCTAGTCTCTCCTAAAACAGAGTGTGACTTCTGCAAAAATAACATCTCAAAGCAGGAAGGAGTCTTTTTTCAGCATTTGTTTCTTTTTCTTAAGAATTTTTATTTTATTTTTTTGCATTGAAGCTTCTGTCTGAAAGATTTTAACAAGCAAACACTGCATCTTTGTTTGAAAGAAAAGCGTTGTGTCATGACTGCACAACTGCCAGTCGTTCGGATCAATACTGGTGGGCTGCAGCTGAGAATCACATCTTGAGGGCAGCACATCAAACGTCTCCAGCCCTTTTGTTTTGCAGTAATTATTCCATCCAGTGAAGCATCTTTATTTGACGTGAGCAGACATTATACAACTTTGAGTAGCTAGAATATTTACTTCTGATTCATTGTTGTCTGGGAAAATTTACCACATATAACACTGTATATAATATATAATATAATAATGGGGAATAGAGGGCAGAACCTGAACTGCAATTAAAAAATAAATAAATAAAAATAAATAAATAAAATAATATATATATATATATATATATATATATATATATATATATATATATATATTATTTTATAATCTAATCCATTAATTACAGTTAATCCATCCAGTGTTTATTATTATTATAAAATGAATGATGGAAGAGATGTGTTTTTAGACGATTCTTGAAGATGGCTAAGGACTCAGCTGCTCGGATTGAGTTGGTCAGGTCATTCCACCAGGAGGGAACATTTAATTTAAAAGTCTGTGAAAGTGATTTTGTGCCTCTTTGGGATGCACAATAAAGCGACGTTCACTTGCAGAATGTAAGCTTCTAGAGGGCACATAGGTCTGAAGTACTGCATTTAGGTAAAGGGGTGCAGAGCCAGAGGTGTTTTTGTAGGCAAACATTAATGCCTTGAATTTTATGCAAGCAGCTATAGCCAGTGCAAACTGATAAACAGAGGTGTGACGTGCATTCTTTTTTTCAGTTTTGCAGTTGCACATTGCAGTTGTAGCAATGTGTGTTCTGAGAAAGTCAATACATTTCTTATTACAAAAGTCATGCTTTTGCCATTTGCCACATGAATACTGTAATCAGTGGAATAAGGAGCAGATAATGGTTGAATTTAAAAGTTACAAACAGACAAGCAAACAAACAATAATATATACAGTATATATATATATATATATATATATATATATATATATATACACACACACACACATATTTTTTACAGACTACTGTTTTATACCATTTAACCTGTAAATTTTTATAATTACCAAATCCATGATAATATGCAGGATCATGCCAGTAGATTAGCACTAGCAAAACATACTGAGGTTTAATTCGCCATCCTGTTCCAGTAAAGCCACCCCTTACTGTGGTTAACATCTGCTGACTAACACAATGACAAAGCTGTTGTCCACCAAGAACTTGTTTTCAAAGACATAAATTCGGTTCCTATGTGGTATCTCACTCTCTGCTGTGCACACAGGCAGCCTTCAAAGGCAATATCCTGACCCAAAAGAAACCCTCAAAGAGACAGATTTGATATGCTCTTCATGGGCAGGAATTCACACAGGCAGAACACAAGTAGCACTCTGGCTGTGAAACACACGGTACATACAGTAATTAACACACACAATCGATTCCGGTAGTCATGCTGCTGAGCAAACGACTCAATACAAATAAATGCACGACACATAAATATCAGATGATATTAAAATGGCCACATTTTTAATTAGATGGTTATTTTCTATCAATATTTTGACACTAAATAAAGTATGGCTTTATTTAAATCAGTCATTTTCATGGGTGATAATTTTCTCAGAGTTTACCACAGTGCATTCTGGGATTGCCTTATCAGCAACAAATACATGTTATGGTGCATTTACTGCCTACTGTTTGGAGCAGCCTTTCCATCACAAGAGCGCCAGTGATGCCTAAAATGTTTCCTAGAGAGATTAGTCTCTTGGTTGGAGTGTTTAGAGACAAATTACATTTACAGCTTTTGATTAGAGTGGTAGGGAAATGAGTAAAGGTCAAGATTTTAATCCCTACAGAGAGTAATATGTCTCCACTAACATCTGCTACTTAGTCTGCTAACTAGTATCCTTATTAGCCCAAGTGACCCAGCGTAGCATAATTGCATTTGTATAATGCAATTAATTACTTAATAATTTTCAATAAATGTTTATTTTATCTTAGTTGACTACTCTCTCATTTTTTAATTGTTTAATTTATTCAGTAAGTTTATTAATTAAATAGTCATGATTTTGCCCCTATTTGCCACATGAAAAACAGTGTAACTTGAGGAATAAGGGGCAGAGCCTATACTGCAATTATGGATATTAACTTTTTTTTTTTTATAAAATTTGTTTATTATTTTATTTTATTTTATTTTAATGTATTTTATTGACTACTGTTTTTGTACCATTTAACCTGTACAAGTTTATTATTACCAAAGCCATGCTAATATGCAGGAGCATGCCAGTTGATTACCACTAGCAAAACTTACTGAGGTTTAATTTGCCATCTTATTAAAGTCAAGCCACCACTTACAGTGGTTAATATCTGCTGACTAACACTTGTAAACGTTAAAAAAATTATTTGTTTTGTTAAGATTCCAATCCCTTCTACTCAGTCTGCTAACTAGTCCTTCTTAACCTCAGAGACCCATTGTAGCAGAATTGCAACGTTTATATAAAGCGATTCAATAATGTTTATTATTTTTACAGCATATGCATTGTGGGAAATTCCCTGTACATTACCTGATATTTTAAACATTTTGAAGCATAAATTTGAGACCATTTAGAAAAACTGTATCTTTTAAGTGGTGAACCTTTGCAACCCTATATTTATAATCTGTCATGTATATCAATGATTGGGTTGCTGAGGGTTAAAGAAGCACCCATCCAGCCTGTGAATTACACCAGCTCGAGTGAAAGCTGAACTGATCTCCAGGACTAAAAGAGAAGCTGTTTTTCAAACTGTGTGACTGAATACAGTTGTGTGAGGCTTAATCCAGATGAGACAGCCGGTACTTTTCCTCTCCAGAACATAATTATGGATGGAGAGAGAATGAAAGAGCGAGGGAGATTGTTGAGGGGGGATTTGAAGGGGCTTTGGTAGATTTATTGCACACCTGAATCTCCACAGTCAGTCGAAATAGATTTCGACCATTTTGGTATACTTGAGCAAATTACTTCTGTGACTGTATGTCTTCTGCACCACATTTCTCCTTATAAAGTAATTACACAATGGCCATCATTCATCCAGTGAGTCTTTATTGTCTCACAATGTTTTAATGATACAAAGTGAACATTTGTTCACATGAACAATCACAGATTGATATTAGCTATTTGTTTTTGTATCGTCTGTTTGTCTAAAAATATTTAAACCCCCTTTTAATGTTTTCTCTTTCCCCCTCACTATCAGAACTCTATTATTGTAAACCAACCAAAAGAGACAATTCTAAGAGTCTCAAATAAGAGAAAAGAGATTTCGTTTTTTTTCCTTTTCCCCCAAATACCGCACAACGTTTTATATATTTATATATCATAGTGAAGATTGTATCTCAACCAGTGGACCCCAGTCAGGAACATTAACCATGGATTCTTATCTCTCTCCATCTTTTCAGCTAAAGGCCACACTTAGACTCATCTTTCAAGCATCTGACAAGAATCATCTCATACCTGGCTTTTCCAGCTCTTGAGTTCTCATTCGAGATGATTTTTTTTTTTTTTCTTTGCTTCTCTCATAATGGTTGCGGTTAAAGTTTGGGTAGAGCAAGATGGTTCTAAATCATGATAAAAGTGCAGCTGCGACCCTGAGCCCCTGAGTGACTGATTTGGCATGATCGTGCCTAGAAATTAAATTTGATTGACTTGAGAGTTGGAAGGCTTGAAGAGATACTACTGAAGTGCTTCAATTATCATAGCACAGACATATATGAGTGTCAGTTGCATAGGTAATGCATGATTATACTTGAGATTCCTTGTAGATATGATCCTGGCAACAGAGCCCTCTCAAATCCACATTAAATTACCTTCCACTCATACGGACATTGAGAGCATCCACCCCTTGGACTTGACCTTCAAATCCATTGATTACCTTATCACACAGGGATTACTCTGGCATCTATAGTGCCGCACCTCTCTGCCCATTCCTAATACTGTCAGTATGGATGAGTGAAGTACTTTCTTTCTTTCCATAAGAGCATCAACTTAATTTTTAGATGATTTTGAACCTGAGGATGTATGAGGTTTCGGCACCATATCGATCTGTGGTAGTGACCTTTACGTTTCTTGAGTCGTTTAGTAAATTGCCCTTGTTGTCATCTGTCATTTCCACAGAATGAAAGTCACTCAGGTACATCATATCATTGAAAGAAGGACTCTTACATTATCTATCTATCTATCTATCTATCTATCTATCTATCTATCTATCTATCTATCTATCTATCTATCTATCTATCTATCTATCTATCTATCTATCTATCTATCTATCTATCTATCTATCTATCTGGCTTTCTGTCTGTCTGTCTGTCTATCTATCTGTCTGGCTGTCTTTCTGTCTGTCTGGCTGTCTGTCTGGCTGTCTATCTATCTATCTGTCTTTCTGTCTGTCTGGCTGTCTTTCTGTCTGTCTGGCTGTCTTTCTGTCTGTCTGGCTGTCTTTCTGTCTGTCTGGCTGTCTGGCTGTCTTTCTGTCTGGCTGTCTGGCTGTCTGGCTGGCTGTCTTTCTGTCTGTCTGTCTATCTATCTGTCTGTCTGGCTGGCTGTCATTCTGTCTGTATGTCTGTCTGTCTGAAAAGTGTGTCTTCAAAAGACATTTATATTGTTACAAAATAATGAAAAATACCACAGTTTTCACAAAAAAAAAAAAATACAAATTAAGAAGCACAACTGTTTTAAACGTTTATAATAAGAAGAAATGATTCTTGAGGATTAGACCAACTTATTTCTGAAACATCTTGCGAGACTGAAGACAAAGGTAATGGCTGCTGAAAATGATAAAATAGCCTATAAGATTAATTTAAATTGTAAAATATTTAAAAATTGTAATAATATACAATATATAATTTCAAATATTACTGGTGAACATTTAAAAAAAACATTTACAAAATGTACTGACCCTCAACTTTTGAAGTTTACACCTTGTTTATTGTATTTCATTTTTGAATAAATAAAAAAAGAAACATTTGGTCATTAAGTATAAACTGTATAAATGATGCCATAATATGACTACACCTTGTCACTATGTCACTATGTTTGTTTGTTTGTTTATTATTTGACAAAATGTAAAACATAATACAAAAAAGTCCAAAAAGACTAGTTCATACACATTTCAAAACTGTCGAGGATAAAATACACAAAAAAGCCTTCGGCTTATTTCCATTGTGGTCCTCTATATTAAAAAATGGATGAACAAATCATAAATGGAATGCAATCCACATCAAGTTCAGAAACTCACCATATAAACTCCAAAACATCAATGATAAAATAACCATTTTTTTAACTTCCCTTCTAAAACTACTATCAACTTGTATCTCTTGGATACACCCAGGTAATTTATTCCACGCAACCGAGCTAGTATATAAAAAAGACTTTCTTCCCATTTCACTCCTAAACCTACAAGGATAAATATCATTACTACTCGCCCTTGTAGAATGACAGTGAACCTCTCTTACAAATACATAATAATCTAACAGATACTTTGGAACCATTTTCTTTAATATCTTAAACACCATCAGTAGTTTTAAAAAAGTTACTCTTTTTTTGACTTTTAAAAAACTAATTTTCCTATAATGTTCATCTCGCAAATGCATCAGTGGATGTACTTTCAAAATAACCCTACACAACTTATTTTGAGCAGTCTGCAATTTATTTTTAATTTCTTTGAAATGTCATATACCAAAAACTGAAACATAATCAAAGTGTGACTGCACTAATGCACCAGCCAACATTTTTAAAGTTTCAGTATCTAAAAAAGCCTGTCTTGCTAAAAATTGTATTCGATTACAAATTTTAGAGTGAGCTAAAACAGCCATCTTTTCTCCTGTCAAATTACTATCCAACACACAACCCAAATATTTTACTTCTCGTTTAGGTGTAATAAATTTATATTTATTTATTTATTTTTTTTTTTTTTTTTGGTGAACGTTATTGTAAATTGCTCTCTAGCTCTCTATCTGTCTCACTCTTTTCTGTTTTAGTTTTACTCTAACGTCTTGTTTTGAAGCGGCCCTGATGTGGTGACTTCCCAAGACACATGGTCTCACTCGAGTGAATGATATTCTTCGACAGGAGTGAAATGAGATACAATATCATTCCTTTATTCCTGTAACCTCCTTCCTCGCCACGGCAGTGCTTTAGAGACCCAGTGGGCCTACCTTATTCCTACTTCCCTCTCTGACCATGGCGGTCCCCCAGTTCTATCACTATCGATTAAATTATCAGCAATGGATGCGCACGGGCATGAAATTGCTTTACGTTTTCTCACAGGGTCTTGCTGCCAGCCACAATTTCCCCAGCTACATTTCACACAGCAGACAGGGAGGCTGTGAAAAGTCATTTTTGACCGATTCGAGGATTTGTCAGGGAATGTTGAGGACAGGAAATGGGCCATTGGGCCAAGAGCTCAGTGAGCTATAAAGGAAACCCACTCAGAGGGTCAAGAGCTCCAGTGAACTTTCTTGAAAGCCTTATTTTTGGCGCCATTATCTGCAGTGTTGTGCTTCAGATTTATGCACTTAAAGTTTCTGCGATGAAACGATTGTGATGATAATCATGTTATGTAAAGCAGTGAGGTCTCTTTGCTTCACCAAAACTAACTAGAACAACTTTTAAAACTTTCTAAATGAGTTTCTAAGAATCTCCTTGGTTTTATCCTATACATCATGGAGCCCAGTAAGCGAGAAGCTCACAGAGAGGAATTTTAAGACTCAGGGAGGCTTGAAAATGTCAAATGCAACACTTTTCTCATCTTTGGCTTTGGCTGATGTTCACCTACCCATGGTACAGTGTCATTCATCAATCTGAAAGGCTGCAACCAAAAGTAAATACTCAGAGAGGAACATGAAGTCAAAGGTTAGCAGTTGGTATTGAGCTGCTTAATGTCGTCATTGGTCTTATTCTCAAAAGTCAAAAGTCAGTACCCAGCTTCTGTAACCATGAGCATGTTGGAGACATAGTGATAAATGATACGACGAAGAGCACAAAACTCATGAGAGGAGAAAATCTCATTTGGTGGCTTATTGTAGGAAGGTTTGTGAAAGTAGGAAACAATGTATTGTTAAAAAAAAAATAAATAAAAAAATAACTTTTAACTATATTAAAAACTATATTTAAGTTTTTGTTGTTTTTTTATTTAAAGGGCACCTATTATGACCCTTTTTACAAGATGTAATATTGGCCTTGGGTGTCCCCAGAATGTGTCTGTGAAATTTCAGCCCCAAATTTCCCACAAATCATTTATTATAACAGCTGGAAAATGTCATTTTTGGGGTGCGTCTAAAACTGAGCTGATTTGGAGTGTATAGCTTTAATGCAAATGAGCTGCATATTCCCGGCCTGTCTCCAGAAGAGGGCATCGTGTATGCGTGTCTTTCTCTGCATTGCATATCTGCAGCAATAAACACAGCCGGTAGAAGCAACGTAAATGAGAGGGAGCGAACCGGTGTTCTTCCGTACATATGGGAAGTCAAATGCACTGAAAGTGGAACGAAACAGCGCAATGTTACAGTGCTTGCGCGTGGATCAATAGACCGAGCACGGCACTGATCATTTAAAAAATACTTAATGTACACACACAAATACGGTTAAAACGCTAAGCACTAACGATATGACATTCACAAAGAGTCTGGAGTGATAAATGTATTTAGGTAGATTTTGAGGGGCATTACCTTGAAAATGTAATCCACAGCGTCCTCAGCAGCTCAGATGTTAGGAGAAAATGAAGACTCTTATGTTCATTCTTACATGCAAACACAGAGCATTGGGATTGCTTGTGAGACATTGTTGACGTTACAGCTGCTCAAGCGTGGAGAAAATGAGTAACCACTGAGGGCGGAAACTATAGCAATGCAGGGCTGTAAATCTACCCCCGTGGCCCCGCCCTCCGAAATGTGACGTCACACTGCAGTGAGAATAAAAACGGCAGGCCTAGTGAAACTGACTTGGTTTAAAGGGGATTAAAAAATGAGGAGTGGGTGGGTTTTTATTATTGTAGGGTGGTTATTTTTGAATACCCTTTCAAAAAGTATACATTTGTACAAATTAGGTACTAATATGTCCTTATAAGATGATATGATATGACTCTAAGATATGACTCTAAGGTACCACTATGTACCATTTAAGGGTTAAAAAAAAAAAGTAGATTTACTTTTTAGCTTGGTTGCTTTTGTGACAGCTTTGTAACTTATTTTTGTGTATGTGTATCAATGTTGTGTGTAAAAGTTACTAATACTTCAACGTTTTAAGGCTTTTATTAAAGAAATGACATCCATATTATGTTTACTTACTGATCTAGAGCTGAAATCACAAATTTTCAAGCTTTAATATGACAAACTGCAAAGACTCCTAGCTTGAACTTGCAGCTATTTGCACATCTAAGTCACGTCAAAAGCACATCATAGAAATTGCCTGACATGTTGTGGCAGCCAAAGTCAACGTATAAAAGGCAACTTTAGAGTAGCATACGATTTTCAAATCGTAAGATTGTAATCTGATTTCAACCTCAGATGCTTCAGAACTCTACATATGTATTCATAAGGCATACATGCACAACATTTGAGTCTTGCTGCGAATGGGGTCCTATTGAGCTACAGCTTCACAATGTGAATCTAGCAGATTCATTATATATTTATCCCAGTAATATTCACTGTTGAATTATTACACTTTTCTAAAACTCCCTTGGACTTTTAGCTTAGTAAACCTGAAAACTGCTAATCAGAGGATCACTTCATAAATGTATTTTGAACAAACATTTGTGAGCAAGAAGAAGCCAAAGGAGTATAAACGTGATGTAAGTGTAAAATTTGAAACAGTCATATTTATTTATTGCTTTTCATATGACTGTAACAAATATCCTGACGCATAAATTTGTCAGAGTGGCAGAAAAGGTCAAGATGCGTATTTGAATGGGTGAATTCGCTGGCGGAATAATGAATAGGACAGATAAGAGACTAAAGCAGGCCTCTCTTATCTTCCATATAAACTCAAGTCCACTCTCTGAACACTTAAGATATTTTGTTTTGCTGCTGAATTGCTTTGGAGCATGCTGAAACAGAAAATCAATGATTTGATTGAGTTTTTTCTTTTCAGAAGACAGGGGATCTTACAGATAGAGCAAGACAGAACAAGGAAGGAATGAAAAGAGTAAAAAAGAGGGAACCATTAAGTCAATATATTCATTTCTGTCGTGTCATTAATTATATAGTGACTGCTGTTCTGTATTCAGTCAACTCACCTCGACACTGATGGATACTGTGCTTTGATGCTACAAATGCATTAGCTTGTTCAAGAAAAAGGTTATATATATATATATATATATATATATATATATATATATATATATATATATATATATGTGTGTGTGTGTGTGTGTGTGTGTGTGCATGTGTGTGTATGCTTAAAGGAATACAGTACCATACAAAAGTTCGAGATCAGTATCATTTTTTTTTAAATAAATTATTATTTGTATTCAGAAAGTATGCATTAAATTGATCAAAAGTGACAGTTTAGACATGTATAATGTTTCAAAGAAATTCTGTTCCTTTGAACTTTCAGTAAATCAAAGAATCCTGAAGAAAAATCATCATATCCACAACAATATCAAGAAGCACAGCTGTTTTAAAAATAATATGAATCATGTTTCCTTTTTCTAGAGTGCCAGAACAGCATATTGTTGACATAATAATGTATCCAGTAGCCAAATAGTTAGCAAATAGCAATTATTTAATTCCAACTGGCTTCATTCTGCTACGTAACACTGACTTTTTATGATTCAGTCCAGATCAATAAAATCAAGTCGTGTTCTACATTTTGTCTCATTTAATCTTGTTTTGCTTAGGAGAAACTCCATTCCAACTCCAAGTAAAATGAGTTGCACATTTGCAGTGTTTTTAAGATGATGGGTATTCAGAAGTGGACAGTTCATTCAGTTATCTCATTCCCTGACAGATCTCAAATTGATTATTTTCTTCTAACCATGCTCTCCCTCTTTACAATCTGCACATCATTTGTCTCTCACAAGTCTCATATAGCACTAAATAGAGCTTGAATGTGAAGCCCATAATTAGTCTGCATTGTTTGGGAAAGTGAAATGTCCCAGCTTTGTTATACTAAATATCAGCACTCTTTAAGTGCTGCTTGTTCAATCAAATAAGAGTACCTGAACTAAATGTTGTTTTTTTCTGGCACAAAAACAATGGGTTTTAAATGAATGAACTGAACTGGTATGACAGCTGAAAGTATTCAGCTTCAACCTTACAACTAAAAAAATAATAGTAATAAAATAAAATACACCCTAATTTAATTAACAGCGAATAGAGATGTGGAGCACCATTTTTCTTCAAGATGAAGACATAAAATTGCACTCAAGGACTCAAATCATTCAATCATTTTTTTGAATAGTGTGAATCACCTGAACAGTCTGACTCACTAGAATGAATCAGACATTTGCTACCCATGAGAGAGAAGACAGTTTAGCATGGTTTTTACTATTATTTGTTTCATTGAAAGCTGTGTGTGCACTAAAAACAGTGATTTGTGGTCATGACTTCATAAAAGGCTGTCTTCTTCTAACAGGCTAGAGTCCCCGACAAGGACACTGACACTGGAGGCTCCAAAAGGAGTTGAAGTCAATGCAGGAGTAGGGGAATTCAAAGCTTCTTGTAGGAAAGATCTCACTTTAGAGTCTTCAGAAGGGGAGGTGAGTATATGAAATTGTACTGTATATAGGGAAATCTATGTGGATGTTAAGCCAGGACTGTCTTAGATGGACAAAAAGGTTACAGTTTCCGATGAGCAAGAAATTGCTGATTTACCAAATTTACCAAGATTAGAACCAATATTCCTAAAGAAAAAAAACAAAACAAAACAAACAAACAAAAAACCCTAAACATGAAATTATATGTTTTGACTTTACTGAACACACTTTTTAAAAATTCACATGCAGGGTGGAAAATGTATGTGAACCCTTGGATTTGCACTGCCATTTTCTCTCAGCAAGAATTAATTCAGCAGATCAAGAGACAGTAAATTGTTACAAAAATCTATTTTAAAAAAATAAACTAAATTAAACTTTCTATTTCTTAAAGAGATCTGGAGAGAAAAAAAAAGTGCCTTTAAGCAACCAACCAGCAACAACAAACAAACAAAGCAGCACAACTCTTTTCAGCAATGATTTCTAAAGGCCCATGTGACACTGAAAACTGGAGTAATGGCCGCTGAAAATGTAGCTTTACCATGCAGGAATGAATTACATTTTAAAATATATTAAAATTGAAAACACTTTATTTAAAATTGTGATATTATTTCACAATATTACAGTTTTTTCCGGTATTTTTCATCAAATAAATATGGACTTGGTGAGTATAAAACACTCTTTTCAAAAACATTTAAAAACATCTTACTGACACCAAGCTTTTGAATGGTAGTGTAATAACTAATTGATCTTTGGCAGCAACATCTGGTGCGTTTAGTAAAAACATGAAAATGCATCATTATTTGTGTGTAATTTGTATAAACAGACTGTGTTTGTCTATTATTGTGGTTTATGCTAAGCTCACTACTGTAGCTCATTTCTATGAGCATTTAAAATGCACAGTTTCTTGTTTGCTGTCATTTTGGTGAGCACTTCTGACAACACATCCCATGCTATGTGCATCAATTACAGGATTATTCATCACACAGTAGACTTACCAAACACATGAGTTGATTCTTGGCAACATGTCAACAATTTACTTGAAATATTTGTTTTATTCTCTCACAGTTTGTTGGTGTTTGATGCTCTCTTGCTTATGCGCACAACTGATTACTTCCTGTCGCAGGCTAGTCGCAGATTTACAAGGATAGTTGACCCAAAAATTTAAATTCTGTCATAATTTACTCATGCCATGTCATTCCAAACCCATAAAACCTTCAATCACCACAAATGAAGGTATTAATAATACCTGAGATATTTCTATCCCTCCAAAAAAAAAAAAAAAAAAAAAGAAAGAAAAAAGAAAAAGAAAACGTATGTTAAAAACATAATCCATATGAATCAAACGGTTTTATCAAAGTATTCAGAAAAGACACAAACGTTTTATATGATTTAATTTAGGCCTTTATTCACATAAAAAAAAGAATCAAGAATCAATAAGGTTTGTTCTGACGTGTCACACAAGCATGTTTTATCCTCTGCAAGAACCAGTGAAGTTTGTTCATAAGCGTCAAGCAAGCAAGTTTGACCGTATTTGATGTGAAGTATTTGCATTGAATAAAGTTTATATGTGACTAAAAGTCTAGATTCAATCTATTCATCATTTGAAGCAATAGTGTCTCTTCAGAATACTTAGAATAAACCACTTATTAGGATGTTTTTATGAGGTTTTTGAAAGTTTTGGTTGCATGGACTCTTAGAGGAGGAAAATAAATCTACCAGGCATCATCCTGATTTGCATATTGAAGATGTACAACATGGGTTTAGAACAACATGAAGCAAGTTGAGTAATTTATAGCAGAATTTTCAGTTTCTGTTCATTCAGTAATGAACTAACACTTTAAAACCTCAAACAGCAACCTGTTTCAGTCTGGTAGTGTGTTAGAGACTTTAGTTGAAGATCAAGACAAATTTTATGAGCAGTTTGTGCAGAATTCCCAGTAAATCCCAAAGCGTTCAAATCCATTTTCTTCATCACAGAAGCATTATTACTGGTAGAGCTTGTACTGTACTTTTTTTATCAAGAGCTCTGAAGATGTCTAATGTTCACATCTCATATAATGTGTTACATTACATCTTTTGTTAAGCTGGTAGATGTGACTTCAGTCCAATCTGGTCAGATGTAAATGGCTCATGTCCTCAGTAATTGCCTCAACCAAACACCTCCTAACTACTTCAGATCTTTCTCCTTTCCTTGTTCCTGAGCTTGATTTTCCTCTCTGTTCTTCATCTTCCTGTTTTACATTCATCTGTCTCCATCTTTCTCTGTCTACAAGCCTAATTCACTGTCCAGTATAATTGCAGTGTTAGTGTAATTCCACGAGCACCTTGAACATGTTTAGATTATCCATGCTCACCGATCCCCCCTCCCTCTCATTCAAATTAGTGCCGCCATGTTGAGCTGTCTAGCTTTCTTTCTCCCCCTTTTTCTTCCTTTCTCTCTCTCCTTCTCCTATCTCACTTTAGTAACTGCCCAGGCTATTTAATTAACTTCCAAGAGTCCAAGTCATATATCACACTGTTCTGTCACCTATTTGGGCTTTTTTTTCTCTTCTTCTTCTTCTTCTTCTTTCGTGCCTGAGATAGCAGGAAGGTGCTGTGAGGAGTGAAATAAGAGACAAAGTGGTTGATGCATATAAGGGTGCTTCTAAAGCTTGCATCATTTCTTAAAGGAATTGTTAAAGCGAGAGCTTCAAAAAGGATGCAAAAACACCATAAATGTGGTCCATATGACTTGTACACTATATCCCAAGTCTCCTGAAGCCATACAATAGCTTTGTGACAAACCGATGTTATTCACGTATGTTTTTCCAATTCATTGAGTTTAATCCATGACAACAGAATCACGACCTTGAGAAAAGGATAGATTTTCAAAAGAACCATTAGCGTTTTAAGTGTTGGTGTTTAAAAGTTTGTAAACGTTTGCGGTCTGTAAACATTTTTTTATGTTTTTGAAAGACATTTCTTATGCTCATCAGGGCTGCATTTATTTGACAATTTATATTATTTATATATTTTTATTTATTTTATAATGTAATTTATTCCTGTGAGGTCAAAGCTAAATTTTCAGAAATCATTCTAATATGCTGATTTTGTTTACAAAAAAAAAAAAAAAAAAAAAAATTGCTTTATTATCAATACTGAAAACAGTTGTGTTGCTTAATATTTTTTGTGGAAAGCGTAATGTATTTTAATTTAATTTAATTTAATTTAATTTAATTTTTTTATGTATGGAACATTCAAAATAACTGCATTTATTTGAAATAGTAATAGACTAATATTGTTCCTATATAAATGTTTTTACTTTTAAATCAATTGAATGATCATTCTTGCTAAATATATCAGAAATCAGGCTTATTCATTCAGGCAGCTAATTTATTTATGAATTGGACCAACCAGTTCATTGAAATGATCAGATTCAAAGAACCATTCATTAACAAATCTTTCACTGAACACACTATAGAGCTAATGTGGATGCCAAGTCTTTCAGTAAATAAATACTTTATTTATTTATTTAATTAATTAATTTAATCTCACAAAGCTATGGTATGGCTGTAGCATCCTTTTTGAGACTTTTTGAAAAGTTTGCATGTTTTAAAATTTCTCATTTTGAGTTCCACTAAAGAGAGTCTTTTGGAACCCAAAGTCGCTTTGGAATGACATAACACTAGAGTGAGTAAATAATGACTGAATTTAAATTTTTGAGTGCACTAATCTTTTTAAGTTTCTTATGTTGCTGTTGTTGTTTTTTTCCTTGCTTTTGTGCACTCTCACTGTCTCCCTCTCTCTTTCTCTCTCTGTCTGTCTTATGAACAAGCTCAGTAATTTAGAACAAATGCTCATATCAGCACAATCCCATCCTGTTTGCCCCCATCTCTCCCTGTAATTCTCCAGAGGGATGAGACGCTGAAAATAGATGCCTCTGTCAATTTGGAGAAGAGAATCAAGTGCATTAGACAGCTGAGACAAGAAATCAAATCAATGTTGTCAGCAACCGACTCTTAAGAGGGCAATGTTAAAAAGTTTGGGGTGAGAGAATTAAAGGGGAATGGCTGACTGGGTCCATGTCCTATTGCCTTTTCTCTTCCTGCTGCCCATTAAGATCAAGGGAAATGAGAAGTGACTGCTGTATGTGCTCTGATAGCTCTCGTGAGAGAGACAGAGGGAAAAAAGACTCTGAATACAGTTTCTTTAGGTTGAAGTATTACAGCTTTGAATTGTAAAATTAAAAGATTAAAGATTAAAACAGCCTAAACTGGTTTGCTGTATACCAACTGTTTTACTGGTTTTGGGCACTTTTCAGCAGGTAAGACTGGGAGACCATTTTTACAAGTGACTTGTAAAACAAATTACATTACAGAGGTGTAAAGATTACCTGAAAACCATACTTGATTAAAAATACAAATATCTTACAGTGAAAATGACTTCATTACAAGTTACAGTACAAGTCACCAATTACCGTACATCTTGAGTAAATGTCTTATATCTGATTTTAACAGAATTTAAGCATTTTACTCGTACTGACTGTAAGCTCAAAGATGCACTAGTCCTCCTAAGAGACATGCTAGTGGAAAAACAAGAAATAGTTGATGAGTGAGGAGAACGAACTAAATCAAAATAAAACTGAACACCTCAATATTGCAATAAATCAAGGCTGATACAACAGTCTCAAACACTAAAGTCTCAGTTAAGCTCAAGTTCTCAAGTCAGTCAATATCCTTTACAGGTCTCTTCAGTGTAATGGATAGATAAAACAATGTTAAATAAAATTAAACAGTCACAGCCTATACATGAAACATATATATATGAAACACCAGCAACTATCTGCTAATGTACTCGCATTAATGTAAAATAGCTTTGTTGACAAGTTTGGGTGAAAAATGGCAAAACTGACAAGATATAGTATGTTCAATACGTTCAGTATATAGATGGCGATGCAATTGATTTTGTTGCAGAAATGTCACAGTATGAATTATTAGTATATATAATGAAGTAAGAGATGGGCCATATAATGCTTTTCCTTTTTCTGTCTCTCTCTCTTTTTTTTTTTTAGCTAACACAAGTATTATCCGCAACCAATTAATGACTATGCGCAATGACTTTGATTACTTTAAAATGACATTAACTGAGTGAAGTTGCTTTCCTGTAGTGAGGACATGTAGTGTTGCATTTGTGTTGAGTAATATTCCTTTTTCATTTTATTTGTTGGCCTTTTTTAAGGAAGAAAAGTTATAAATGACATAAAATCATTGGAAAGAGAAAGGGGGGAAATAGGATCAGGAAGGCATGACACAGTTTCCTCACTAAACTGCTGCATCAAGGCTCTGATGTCCTTCACTTTTCATATTTATACAAGAACACTGTGTCTTCCACAGTGTTTATATATTTGAAATGTGCGGTCCATGTCAGAATGTCTATTTTGTTTTGGTCTGTGTGATTCCGATATCTTGGGAATCACTTTCAGAATTATTATTTTTTTTCCATTTGACGAACAATAAAAACATTGACACATTCAGAATCAATGCTGCTATCATGAGCTCAATAATTTAAAGTGGCAGATGCGTGTGCACTTAGAATAAACAGACAATATCGTCCACTGGTGTGGACGCTAATATAGTTATCTTCATAGATATCATTATTGGTGTAAACAGGGCTTAAGGCTTGCTGCCTTCCATTGTCTCGTTCTTGTTATGTGTCCTCAATCTGGCAACCCGAGAGAACATTGAGTCTGAGGGGGAAGGCACGGGAGAAAAACGCCGTCTCCAGTATGTTAAATATGGACTACAGTACCCATTTAACTGCTGACTGTCAATATTACATATATGTATCTTTCAAAAATAATTCTAATATGCTAAATCTGTTATTTGAAATGTATTTTTTCTAACCATATAAAGGTATCTACAGTAACTTTAGATCAATTTAATGCATATTTGCTGAATAAAAGTATAAGTTTCTTAAAAAAAAAAATAATATTGACCTCAAACTTTTGAATGGCAGTGTGTATATAGATGAAATTAGATTAGACAACATCTAAATGAAAATGTTCAACATGAGAGGCTAATTCAACGATTTCACAACCATATAAAAACAGTGCTATGCAAATGTCCTCATGATTACCCCACCAGAGCCCTCAACTAGATCAGTTTTCATTACCACTAAACACCATCACATCATCACCATGCATGAAATTAAGTACCTACTTTGTTGTTGCGC
Source organism: Onychostoma macrolepis (assembly GCF_012432095.1). NCBI lineage: Eukaryota > Metazoa > Chordata > Actinopteri > Cypriniformes > Cyprinidae > Onychostoma > Onychostoma macrolepis. The sequence goes on from NC_081155.1 coordinate 35,536,797, forward strand.
TTGTGTTACATGGCAGCTGCGGAGCCTATTAAAACCCCCATTCTCTCCACCTGAACACTCCCTCTCACTTCAGCCAGCCAATGAGGCAGTGGATATAGATACATATGGTGCCGACAAGCCGAGGAGACAGGGGAGCTGAAGCAGGCATATGTACGCTAATGTTTCATTTGTTTGTGCAAAGCTCCAATATGGTGTCCATTTGAGACCAGCCCTTAAGCCCATGCATCTTAATAAAGCCACTAGGGTGTGTGATAGGGACAAACTAACGAGAGAAACGCTCCTAAACTAGCACCGCCGCCGAATCAGACTCATCTATCAGCGGACAAATCTATCAGAAGCCCCGTGGTGCAGGAGAGATCCTACGAGGTTAATAATCCAACAGCCAAATTACTGCCAGCGGTTTGTTTTGCCCCTGGGTTGTTTCTGCGTGATGGCGGTGAGGTTTTATTTTCTATTATTCTGGAGTATGGAGTCCCACGGCACTTCTCTCTGCCGTGCTTAGAGGTGCTTTTTCTAAAGTGTGGCTCTAAAAAAAAAATAGGGTGGAAATTTAGTTTTTGGAGCGTTTTTATTTGTGCCAACTCCATTTGGGTTTATCCGTCTGTTGTTGCTCTCCTCTCAGAAGTCTTTTGTCAGTTGTATACGATTCTTGTGTTAGCCATATGGTTGTTTGTAAAATAAAAATGTTTTTTTGATGTCACTTTATGTGTTCTAATCGGCACATTGACTGTAGAAATTATCCATTAAGAGAAGAAAAGCAAGTCCTTTGTGGATTCTCTGAAGTTCCAGTGATATATGTGGAAAAAATATATTTTGTGTGAAAATTTCTTCAATGGCATCAGACTTTAAACCCCAATGTTTTGGTGCTGTAATCTTTATTTTAAGACCCAAACCATATCCCATGGAAGTATGTGAATGTAAACACCTTTTTGAAGTGTGTACGAATGCAATTCATAATGCAACACATAGTAAACATTAAACACAACACAAGTGCACATTAGCAGGCATTAGACATTAAATCGTTCTGCAGTATAGTTAGTTTTTACATTTAGGTCAACTACTGTGATGACGGAGCAATGTTTTGCTCCTCGTGGGCATGTTATATAAAGTTTGTTGAATTTTTGAAAGGTTTATAGCTAGCTACCTAAATAATAACACATCTGGTTTAAAGGTACACTGTGTAACTTTTGGCACTCTAATGGTCTGTGTCTTGCAGAAGAACATTGTAGCTGGAGCTTAGACAGGTCTAAAATAGTCAGAATATAAACACTTATAATGGGCATACAGTAGCTATACAGGATAAGACAAAAACACAGTTTGGATGATAGATTCATTACATCAATTTTGTAAATTTTAAACAACAACAAAAAGTTACAGTACATAGTGCACCTTTAATGGAACAAATATTTTAAGGTAACACATTTTCATTTTAGTGAGTTATCCCTTTAAATATGCACAGGCAAGCCAAGATATGTAAAAAATAAATAAATAATAATAATAATAAAACCTTAAACAGTCCAGATATAAATGCTTTAAATTACAAATGGACAGCTGTACTGACATTAATCATAACAAATTCTCCTAATGCCAACTTCTATTTTTAATTTAATTTATTTAGCATTTAATAAATAAATGAAATAAAAATGTAATTGATCAAATTTATACAAAATCTGATAAATTTATTATTTTGAATATATATATATATATATATATATATACACACACACACAGTGTGTGTGTGTGTGTGTGTGCGTGCGTGCTTGCATGCGTGTGTGTGTGATTTTTTTTATTTTTACTGGCCATATATTAATTCATTTTGTTTTCCTTTGATTTCAAATGCACTTGCAAAGATTGAGTTTGTGTAGAGTAGCATTTATGGCGTGAAAATATCACAACGCTTCACTCAGTGAATGAGATTACACATTTATATAACTGCAACTTAGTCTTTGTGATTTCATAATCAAAACTTATACGTAACACTGTTTCATTTTCTCTCCAGTGCTGATTTTTACTCACATGCGGTACTTGGCATGTGTTGATTTTAGACCCTTTATATATATACATACCATTTACTGGTGGTTTCTGAATGGTTTCATGCATATAGTTGTGTTAATAGTGTCCTATGTGAACATGTTCTGCATTTATTTTCCCCATGTTGTTTTTTTCTTTTTTTGTTTGTTTAGTTTTTTTCCTTGAAAATCATATTTGTGACCCTGGACCACAAAACCAGTCTTAAGTGTCAATTTTTCAAAACTGAGATTTATACATCATCTGAAAGCATCAATATTTGACCAATATACAACTATTTGAAAATCTGGTGTCTGAGGGTGCATAAAATCAAAATACTGAGAATATCCCCTTTAAAGTTGTCCAAATGAAGTTCTTAGCAATGCATATTACTAATCAAAAATGAAGTTTTGATACATTTATGGTAAGAAATTTACAAAATATCTTTATGGAACATGATCTTAATATCCTAATGATTTTTGTCATAAAAGAAAAATTGATAATTTTGACCCATACAATGTATTTTTGGCTATTGCTACAAATATACCCCAGCGAATTAAGACCTTTTAATTAAGACGAATTAAGTGGTCCAGGGTCACATTTGAATGTGCAGCAACTATAGTTGCCGGTGGGCAAATATGTTGTATGCACCCCTTCAATGTCAAATTTGAATAGGAGGAGAACATTTGGCTTCTCAAAATAACTGCTTTCAACAGATCAATCTTTATTCATGAACACATTTATTATGTATAAAAGTCGAAGAACATTCGATGCAAACCCAAAAAAGCTGCATCTAGTTTATAATCTCTTGAATATGAATACACAACAAACAACACATCCATTTGTCTTAAAGTGGTGGAACATAGTGCAGAACAAATTGCAGCCATTAGGTTGCCCCAACAGGGCATTGTGTATCAAAAAGTTAAATTAAAATATATAAATAAAAATAAATAAATATGTACTATGCCCTCCAATAATATTGGCACCCTTGGTAAATATAAGCAAAGGCGGCTGTGAAAATAACTATGCATTGTTTATTCTTTTGATCTTTCATTCAAAAAATTCACAAAATTCTAACCACTCACTGAAGTAAAACAACTGAATGTGTGTGTGTGTGGGGGTCTCATTGTGAAATAAATGCTTTCTCTAGTTCATGTTGGCTGCAATTATTGGCACCCAATTATTGCATTGTCCTTTTCCCACACTCTCAGAAATAAAGGTACAAAAAGCTGTCACTGGGGCGGTACCTTTTCAAAAGCTACATGTTTGTACCTAAAGGGTCCATTTTGGTACCTTACAGGTACATATTATTACTTAGTACCTAATAGGTACAAAAGTGTACCTTTTGAAAAGGTACCGCCCCAGTGACTGCTTTTGTACCTTTATTTCTGAGAGTGCAAGATAACAGCTCTGAGTTTTCTCCTATAATGCCTGAAGAGTTTGGAGAACACCTGAGAAGAGATCAGAGACCATTCTATACAGATCCTCCAGATTTCCAGCTCTCAGTTCTCTTCAGTTCACCCCACTCATTTTCTATAGGGTTCAGGTCAGAGTACTGGGACGGCCATGGCAGAAGCTTCATTTTGTGCTCAGTGACACATTTTTGTGTTGATTTTGATGTTTGTTTTGGATTATTGTCCTGATGGAAGATCCAACCACGGCCCATTATAAGATTTCTAACAGAGGCAGTCAGTTTTAGATTTTTTTTATCAGTTGGCATTTATAATCCTGTGGAACAGGAAGTCATGACTGTACAATGTCATGCTCGTAGTCACCCGGGTGTGCTAAAAAATGTAAATATGAATGGGAATATGCTTCAGAGATATTTTACTCATAAGAATTTCTAGGGGTGCCAATAATTGTGGCCAACATGCATTAGAGAAAAAAAATCATCATGAGATTTTCTTGCAACTTCCAATTGTTTTCATTTTTTAATTCTTTTTTTTTGTGAATTTTTTTAATGAAAGATCAAAAACATAAACAATGCAAATTTATTTTCACAGCTGCCTTTGCTCAAATTTACCAATGGTGCCAATATCAGTGGAGGGCACTGTACATTTTCTGAAGAAAATATGAGTGGTGCTTGCCATGGGAAAACGTGGCACTTGGCACCAATAGTAATTAATAGCACTAATCATTTTAGCATCATGTCAACAACATGCTAACAACATGTTAATTGTGTTAGCATTATGCTAACAACGTGTTAGCACAAGTAAATGTTAAAACAAAATTAGCATGATTAACATTTTGCTAGCATGATGTTAACATGCTTTAAACAAGCTGTTAATGTGATTAGCATGATGCTAGCAACAGTATACCCCCATTTCCCCATGATATATGTTATCTGTACTTACAAGTAATTTGCCCACCGGCAACTATAGTTGCCGCTTGGACTTTTGACTAAGTATACAAAAAACGTCCCAGGTTACGTATGTAACCATGGTTCCCCGAGGGAACGAGACGCTCAAAGGGAGTCCTACAGAGAGCGTCTAGCACCACAGCGAGGTCCCAGGGAGGGACACGAGATCGTACCTGAGGCCTCAGCCTCATCACACCGCGGAGGAAACGTGTAACCAGGGGGTCCTTTCCCACTGACTGCCCACCAAGAGGGGCATGGTAGGCCGCTATAGCCGCCACGTAAACCTTCAGGGTGGAGTGGGTTAACCCGGTGGAGAAACGAGCCTGCAAAAACTCCAGCACTGTACCAATCGGGCAGTTAACTGGGTCAAGCTGGCGGTCTCCACACCACGAAGTGAAGAGTCTCCACTTCAGGGCGTACAGTTTCCTCGTTGAGGGAGCTCTAGATTGGAGGATGGTCTCAACAACCTCGGTTGAGAGACCAGAGGCTATGAGTTGTGCCCCCTCAGGGGCCACACCCACAGCTTCCACAACTCCGGGCGGGGGTGAAGTATCATGCCCTCCGCCTGTGAGAGGAGATCTCTCCTGACGGGAATCTCCCACGGAGAGCCATCGAGGAGAGAAACCAGGTCCGAGAACCACACTCGGCCCGGCCAGAACGGGGCTACTAGTAATAGACGGACCCCATCCCGGCGCACTCTCTCTAGAACTCCTGGGAGCAGAGCGATCGGGGGAAAGGCGTACAGACGAAGCCTCGGCCAAGTCTGTACCATAGCATCCAGCCCCAGTGGAGCTGGATGAGTCAGAGAGAACCAGAGGGGACAGTGCGATGTCTGATGAGTCGCGAACAAATCCACCTGAGCCTGGCCAAAAACTCTCCATATCTGCTTCACCACCTCGGGGTGAAGCATCCATTCCCCGGGCCTCGGCCCCTGCCTCGACAGGATGTCTGCTCCCATATTGAGATGCCCAGGAATATGAACTGCTCTCAGCGAGAGAAGCTTGTTCTGGGACCACACAAGGATCCGGTGCGCCAGCTTGTATAAGGGGCGCGAACGCAGACCTCCCTGGTGGTTTATGTAAAAGACCACCGCTGTGTTGTCGGTGCGCACCAGCACATGGTGATCTCTTAGGTCTGGAAGAAAGTGTTTGAGTGCTCGAAACACGGCCAGCATCTCTAGGCAGTTGATGTGCCACATGAGATGGCGACCAGTCCACAGACCGCGGGCAGGACGGCCACTCATGACCGCTCCCCAACCGGTGAGGGACGTGTCTGTCGCTAGCGTTACGCGGCGACAAGGGGCTCCCAGCACCGGGCCCTGAGACAAGAACCAAGGTTTCCTCCACATGTCCAAGGCACGTAGGCATCGCCGCGTGACCTTGATCATGCGGCGGGTTTCCTCGGGAGAACCCTTGGTCTTGAGCCACCACTGTAGGGGTCTCATGTACAGCAGGCCAAAAGGTATCACGTTGGATGCCGCTGCCATCAGACCCAGCAGCTTCTGAAACTGCTTGACAGTGAGTGACAGGCCTTCTCTGACTCTCGTGACTGCAGTGAGGATCGACTCGATCCGAGCAGGAGACAGACGTGCCTGCATCGTGGTCGAATCCCACACCACACCCAGATAAGTGGTCCTCTGTGATGGAGAAAGCACACTTTTCTTGGCGTTTAGTCTTAACCCCAACTCTTTCATGTGAGCGAGAACGACATCTCGATGTCGAACCGCCGTCTGCTCTGACTGAGCTAAAATCAACCAATCGTCGATGTAATTGAGTATGCGGATGCCCTGGAGTCGCAGAGGAGCCAGAGCAGCATCCACACACTTCGTGAAAGTACGGGTGAGAGTGCTAGGCGAAGGAAGAACCCGATATTGGTAAGCTTTGCCCCTGAAAGCAAACCTCAGGAACTTCCTGTGACTGGGAAGGATGGAGACATGGAAGTATGCATCTTTTAGATCTATCGTGACAAACCAGTCCTCGGACCTGATCTGAGACACGACCTGTTTGACAGTGAGCATTTTGAACTTCAGACGCATGACTGAGCGGTTCAATAGCCGCAGATCTAAAATCGGACGCAACCCCCCATCCTTCTTTGGAACAATGAAGTACCGGCTGTAGAACCCAGACTCCCTGTCGAGAGGAGGGACCACCTCGATGGCCTCCTTCCTCAAGAGAGTGTTCACTTCTTGTTCTAATACCAGAGCCTGCTCGGGCCCACTAACGTGAGAAAACCCCTTGAAAGGCGGCGGCGGGCGCCGAACTGAATGCGATAACCTCTCTACAGTCTGCAGGACCCAACGAGATACATTTGGCAGTAGTTTCCACGCTGCTAAATAATCTACTAAGGGAGCCAGTCTCTCGAGACTGGCCTCTGGTGTGCTTGGAGCTACTAGCTCGGTGCCCTGAAGCGGAGGACCGGCAGGAGACGGCCGAACTAGATGCTCGAGAGACCCCGAAGGGGTGACGACGCTCTCAGCTCCGCCACGCTTCCGGGCGGAAATACTGAGAGAGACACTCGCTGGAGATCGCTGCGCCCTGGAACACTGGCAGGGTTGGCAGAACGATCTCCAGAGGCGCTGAGGAGAGACGGACACCGTGTAATGCGGTGCACCCGCTCTTCCCCAGTAGGGGCCGCCTCAGCAGTCCCGGACTTATGGATGTCAGGACCGCTTCGTCGGAGGCTTCCCAGACTGAAGCACGACCCTCAGATCAGGCCTCGCCTTAGAAGCCCCGACTTAGGCGCCGCCGACCTCGGTCCCGCTGCGGGGAGCACGAGGCGACGCTCTGCTTCTGAACCTCTCTGTATGAAGAGCTGGTACGGCTGGGGCTGCTCCGCCCAGCAGCCCCCAGAGCTATCGAACGGCGAGGAAAAACCGCTGAAACACCGCCGCCTGTTTACGAGCCTCCTGGTATCTGTCGACGACGGAATTGACGGCGTCGCCGAACAGACCAGAAGGCGCAAGCGGGGCGTCCATAAGGAAGACCTTGTCTTTCTCCTTCATATCGGACAAGGTCAACCACAAATGCCTCTCCGCCGCCACCAGAGCTGCCATGGACCGCCCGATGGCACGGGCAGTCTCCTTGGTGGCGCGGAGAGCTAAATCAGCGGTTCTCCTCAGTTCTACCATATCCTCAGATTTTATTTGCTCGCCTTCGTCTAGCTCTTTTAGCAGGTCGGCTTGATACGCCTGTAACACTGACATAGTGTGCAGACACGCACCAGCCTGACCCGCTGCCGTGTACCCCTTGCCCACCAGCGTTGATGTTGTGCGCAGCGGCTTGGAGGGCAAGACCGGAGCCTTCAGAGACGATGCCGCGCCAGGAGACAGATAGCTCGCGAGCGTCTGCTCAACCCGGGGCATCGCTCTGTAACCGCAATCACTCAGCCCCGCCACATTACCATAATAATCAGAGGCGGGGACGAATAAGCGGGCCGAGAAAGGTTTCTTCCACGATCTCGACACCTCGGTGTGGAGATCGGGAAAAAAAGGCAGGCTCCGGCGCGGAGGTAGCGGCTTAGTACGCAGAAAGCGTTCATCTAATTTACTTCTCTGCGATTCAGCCTGTTTCTCGGCGGGCCAATCGATGTTCAACTTGGCAACCGCGCGAGTAACTACCTCCACTAGCTCTTCATACTGAGGGGATTGAGGGGGCGAATATTCGACGCTCTCCACATCAACCTCCTCGGAGGAAGATAGGAGAAGCGCCGAGCCCGCTCCCCGGGGGGAAGAAACCGCAGGACGGGCTTCCGATCCCAGAGAGCGGGCGGTGGATCTGGCAGGTGAGGAAGAAGATAGGGACTCGGGCCCGTCTCCATTCCCTCCACCAGATCCCGCTGCGAACCCTACGAGTGCAGCCGCCGTTCCGCCGTTCCGCCTCGTGCAGCCGACTCTGCGTGCTTCACTCCCAAGCAGACCACGCACAGACTGTGTGTATCCCCGCTCGTAATATAACGTGGGCAGGGAGGAACACACAGTCTATAACGCGATCCGCTTTCACCCTTATTCTTGGCCTTGGACATACTGTATTGCTTGTGTACTGACGGACAACAATAAATATGACTCACAGAACATAGATCGTGACTGACACACAGAGAGAGCTTTGCTGAATGACAGAAAGCTGAAGCCGGCTGCACCTCACGTGATTTTAAGCTTCCTGGTCATGACGTCACCCGCACCTGACGTCTCGCCATCAATTGGACTGATTACACATATGATTCAGAGCTTGATATTGCTGAAAGGCGTTCCCCTAGCGTTTTCGACGCAGCTCGAGTTCCTGAAGGGGAACTATAGATCTCTTGTAAGAATTGTTTTGTTTGGACGATTCTAGAGACCTTCATGATTATGTAGATGTATATAAGTCAACAAAAAATATTTATTAGTAACATGAAAATGACCTTGCCTTGGGAGGGTTTGCCTTTGCCATGCTTCCTGAAAATAGGAGTAGGAAGTTGACAGCCTCATGTGACAGGAAGGAAGTGAATACCTTTTTTCCCCCCTTGAAATCCTTTATTTGGTTGTTAGCTTGCATGTCATTGAAACATGGAAAACATCTAGAAAAATACTTACAAACGGAAAATGACAACTGCAGCGACTATAGTTGCCGGTGGGCTTAAATGGGTTAATTGCTTAATTGGCCATATTTGTCATGTGGCTTGTGGTCTAAACATTATCATTACTGTTTGACACTTTAGCCTCTGTAGAATAATTGGAAAGACCAGTATGCAGCCCCAGGTCCATAAACTTTTATCTTTGAAAGCTCCAACTATCATTTTATATTAGTAAATCCAGAAGTAAATGAAACGTGCGGCAACTTCACGCTAGAACTGTGTGATTGTCACGGTCATAGAGACAAGAACAAAAGAGATTGAGATCGGAGATCTCAGCAATCTGTCTGTGTTTTATAGCTTGCGACTCCACTCATCTCCAGAGCGTAATGGAGTGTGCGTTACACACCAATGACCTCATGAAATCTGATGGGTCACCTGTATGTGTTTCTATCCCCCGCCCTTCATTTACCTCTTACTGTCCTCCCCAGCCTTAGCTGTCTTCTCTTTCCTCGTCCTGTTCTCTTTCATTTGCTTCTTCTCTCCTCCAGCCGTGACATGGGAGAAATCATGCATGAAAAAATGTTTTGACCGGCTATAATTGGCCTTCCCTACACATATAAACATGCAAGTTTACGCACACACATTCCCTGATAGTGGTTCCAGGACTGAAAGAGGTTTGTAAACAACTCACCAACTGTTTTTTTTTTTTTTTTTTTTTTTATCCCATGGTTGACTGACAGTAATTCATACAGACACTTTCATTTGGGGCGGGTGCCATCTTTAATCCTCTCATAAGATGACCTAAATGACTTCCGTTCCGACTTCTTTCCCTTGTCTCTATCTCTCTTGCTCCCCCTGGACGGCCCCCTGTCCCTCTCGCTCATAGTGTCTCTCAGTAGGGGTCATGATAGCTGTCAGCAGGTGGTATCATTAGTCATGCCACATCTCAGAAAATTCCGAAATTCCGTCTCTTGGCAGAAATGGGAGAGTGTTTAAAATGGAATTGGATTTGAGGGTCCTTTTTGGGCCAAGGCGGCACTCACCGGTATAAGGTGACACGATGCATGAGGACATGTTGGCTAACTGCATGCCAAAATAGAATTTCAGTAATTTGGCAGTGAAGGGGATGAAGTGATAAAAGCATTTAGAGGACAAATAATACATCCTTAAAGAGAACTGAGACAGAAGGACATGTAACAAATGGGACTAAGGTTTGGGGTGGCACTTTTAGCGAAATAAAGAATGGAGATTGTGATTAATATAGTTAATCATGAAGTACCGATGATGACATTTCATTTAAGTTCCATTTGCATCAAAAATTTCTGTTTATTTTTATAGTGGTTAGTAGTATTGTAACCAAGCACAGGCGCACAGTGGCCCTAAAATGTATTTGGATACTTTTGGACACTTAAAAATGTCTGAATTTATTGCATTAGATACAAATAATAAGTGGCACCTGCAAATAAATGATGCTAGAGCTTTTCTCAGAATTAATTTCACATTTTAGAGCCTTTTATCTATTGTTTTTAACCAACTGGTCTCAAGGTAATTTGTTTGTGGATGTATGATGGGGTGATGCACCAAAATTTAGGCAACCAAAAACATTTGTCTGAAGCAGAGTAAATAAATGTTGGTTTTGGCCAAAATGGTTTTGGGGTCCAAAATTTTTGACTGAAACAGTGATTAGGCTCCTTTTGACTGTTTCAGTATCTAATTCACGATCTTCATTTGAATGAACTGTTAAAAATTAAATCCTAAGATCAGCCTTTTAGTCTATGTTGTTTTCAGTTTATGCATCAACAAAACTTCACCATACATTGTTTGTAGGGTGTCTGCCATCCAATAACCACAATAAGCTTTGTTCTTTGTTACTGTGGATATGAAATTCTGTACATTTTTTTGCGAAGTTCAAACAATAAATTACATCTTGGTGCTCTTTAATGTGATGGACAGTAACAGACCGCTGTAACAAGAAAATAAACATCATGTTTGAAAAAAAAGTAAACCCTACTGAGATGTGTCATGTAATTGCTGTAAGAGCAATTTGTTAAACATATGCACTATATTACATACTCATATATTTTCTATAATTACTTATTATTATTTAATAATTCCACAGCCCTACTAAAAAGAAAACGGAATCCAATATGTTCCAATATGGATTAATAGTGAATCCATAATAAAAGAAGGCAAGAATCATCAGTGGAGGGAATATTTCATGTCATTCTAGCTATGTGCAATACTTTATGGATCATAAAATCACTGTAGATGCTTGTCAACCCCTTGAGGGCAATTGCAGATGTGAAAGTGTAATGTTCTGCATTACTCAAGTGGGCTTCCAGTAAGTTATGTTTTAACCTGTACACTGCAAAGTGTGCTGAAAAGCCTTGGAAAGCATTACTGGATGTAGACCTTGACCCCTCCTTACATTTCAATTAACATTTTTTGTTCTTTATGCCTCTGTATGCCTTTTAAGGCCCATTACCTATTCTGCACAAATATGTTTGCATTTATTTATCCATCAAGGATTTTCCTTTACATTGATCACGATGATATATGCTAGTCCTTATACAAATTGTCCTGATCTTACTCCACTTAGAGGAACAAACATATGGAATATCATATATATCATATTTAATGCTGGTTGTTTGGAGCACTACATTACTCAATTTGCATTTAAAGAAATCTGTCAAACATGGCAGTTCATCTGAGGACTGCGTGTGCATGTCGATTGTATAAAAATCAAGTTCACTTTATAGAAGTGTTATATTAAAGTTTGCAGGGCACTTGGAGAGCAAAATGAAAAACTGACACAGCAAAAGGCGAGAGAAACAAACAATGAGAAACAAAGTGAGAGACAGATAGGGAAAGTGGCTGTGCGCTGTCCTGCTGACAGCAAAGCATCATGGGGCTTGTTTGTGCAAATGTTTATAGAGATATGCCCTGTCAACACCTCAGATACCATTACTTACAGTAATTAGTTCTTCCTTGTTGCCGTTTTCTCTCTCTCTTCCTCCTTTGTTTTTGTCACTCTCTCACAGCGTGTGAGTTATGGTAAAGATTATTTGGCCTTTCCTAGCTGTCAGAGCCAACAGACATTTTGGAACTGATAAATACATGAATCAACATATTTATAAATCAAAGGGCAAACAGGCTTTTAATGAAATGTAGTTTATGTCCCTGGTGATGTTCCCTCTCCAGGTCCATATCTGGGAATTAAATTTGTGTCCTTCAAGAGGAATTAATGTGCCAGGATTGTGTCATGTGTTTTCTCATAATCTTATACAACCAGCATTTTTAATATCATATTGCATCTTAGATGTTTTTTCAAATTTGGGCACTTTTATGTCCCAGGGCTTGCTTTTTCGTAAAACTAACTTACTAAACCTAAACTTTTTTTAAACACACCTTCAGGAGTTATTTGTAATACTTTTATACTTAATGTATTTGTGTTTACCCTTGTTTTACCTGGGGAAAATCAATGCAAACTGTGAAAATCTAAATTAATCAGATTAATTGCAAATTAATGGCACAACAATTTGGACCCCGAAAGATTAAAATCATAAATTGTGTTAAAGTGAGAAAAACACTGAATAGACATAACAAAAAGTAGATTTAAGCCGCTTTTCAAAAAGTAGATTTAAGCCCCCCCCCCCCCCCAGACCTGTTGCTGTCTGCGTTTGCATCGCAGCCTAAATTATAGGCAAAGAATAGGCAAATAGTCTGGTGACATAGGTCTGCACGTTTCTCAATACCAAGTAACCTACGCAAATTTCGGACTTGTACCCTCTGTATTTCGGGACAATGCAATTTTCAATTTTCCTTACAATAAGACGAAATATGATATCAAATACCACTGCCTCTATTCGTTTTCATTTAAAAATATTAATAGCCTCAGAAATGTAGTTCAGGGAATGTACATACAATACAAAAACAAAATATATCAAACAATTTTCATTTTCATTTTCATTTGAACATATTAATAGATTAATAGAATAATAGAATAAAGATCAAAGACTACCTGTTAAATTTACCCAAAACTAATTATATCTTATGTTTAACCACTAAAGAGACATCAGAGCCAGCGGCAAATGTCAGAAGGACTAGCCGAGTTGAGGCTGCTCTCGTCCGGAAACATGAACACTGAGCGCCCACTGATCGCATGGAGCTCACGTCTCCGAAATCAGCAAAGCACATTTTCAAATAGGTGCTGTCTTTATAAATAAACCGCAGTTGAGTTTTAAACAACGACATTCTCGCCTGAAATACCTTTACAACTACATTTCATGACACAATAACAGTAATATTTTGAAAACTATGTGAATAATTTCCTGGTTCCAATAGATCCTGGTTCCTGGGTGGAAACACACCGAGTACCGCCCCAAAGTCCCTAGTTCCTGGGGAAAGTTCCTGTGGTGGAAACGGAGCTTTAGAGGAAATATTTTGAGTCAACCTAGAATTTGCATCTGAAGTGACTTTTACATATATTCACACAGACTGGTCAGAGGTGGCATAAATGCATTTACACTGCAATTAGGATAAAACAAAAATATATGCATACATAATTATATGAGATGAATGAGTTTGAATAGCATTAATATTGGTTCAGTATATTCAATTATTTTCTTCAAAAAATTATATCATGCTCTAATATGAAACTAAATCACATTTGTAATCATGCAGATATTCAGACGCAAAAAAAGCATCCTTGCTCATTTGATATTGCTTTTATTGTATTTATTTTGTTATGGCTTTCAGAAAGAAATGAGAGATGTGACAGAATTCTCCTTTGATGCATATATACATCACACACCCTCATATTTTGATCAAAAAATGGCTACTTTTCACCTTTTGGTCAAGAACCAGCCACTGAGTATCTTTCAAAGATCTGATGCCACTAACCTTGCAAACTTCAACAAATGCAGTGTTTCCAGGCAGACTGGTAAAACCCTGTGAATCTTAACTGAAGCTGTGTAAAGCCAGCCATTGAGTTTAGAGCTTGCAAAACTGGGAACGTACTGGCCTTTTGTGTGCAATAAGCATCAGATAGTGAACAGACTGTGGGGGTCATCTGAAGCTGGAAAATGGTGTTGAGGAGATACTAAACAACACACACACAGACAGAACTGGTCAGACTGATGTGCCTTTCAGGACATTCAGGACAACACTGTTTAATTCTGTATGCCTCACATAATGATATAACCTTTCATCGGTGTGGTGTTTTTATATGAGTAAATGCAACTTAATCCTAAATTACTGTTATTATGTTGATTTATCTGAAGTCTTTGATTATAACGTCTGTCTTCTCGTATTATTTCTCTTCCCCTTTTCTCTCCTCGCCTCTCCTCCTCTCAGATCTTTCTAAACGCAAACTCAATCCGTCTTGGAAATCTTCCACACGGGAGCGTGGACCCTTTGCTCGGTCCAGGGACCACGTACCCCAAACAGACTGTGTACGAGGTGTGCGTATGTCCCAGCGGCAAGCTGTATCTGTCTCCTGCAGAGAGCTCCTCCACCTGCCAGACAACCAACAGTGTGTGTCTCTGGAGCTGAGAAAGGTGGGTGGGCCATGGACCACCCAGCACCAGAAAGGCCTTCCTTCACCTTTCCACTCCTGCTCCTTCCCTTCCTCCTCTATTTTCTCTGACCTCTTTTCTTTCTCAAGACACTTCTGTTAAGCTTTTCTTTTATCCACACATCCATCCGGCTGTCCATATCCCCATCCATTGGTCTGCCTAGTATCCATATCTATCTATCTATCTATCTATCTATCTATCTATCTATCTATCTATCTATCTATCTATCTATCTATCTATCTATCTATCTATCTATCTATCTATCTATCTATCTATCTATCTATCTATCTATCTATCTATCTATCTGGCTGTCTGGCTAGTTACCTATTGTAAAAGCTTATTTATATCTGTATGTCTGTGTGTCAGTTTGTCTGTCTGTCTATCTGGCTAGCTGTCTATCATGAAAACTTATATCTCTCTCTCTCTCTCTCTCTCTCTCTCTCTCTGTCTGTCTGTCTGTCTATCTGTCAGTCAGTCAGTCTAGCTATCTAGCTAGCTAGCTGTCTATCTATCATAAAGACATATAACTGTCTGTGTTTCTGTCTGTCTGTCAGTCAGTCAGTCTGCCTTTCTAGCTAGTGTTAGCTAGCTTTTTATCATAAAAGCATCTATCTATCTGTCAGTCAGTCAGTCAGTAAGTCAGTCAGTCAGTCAGTCAGTCTGTCTGTCTGTCTGCCTAACTAGTTAGCTAGCTAGCTTTTTATCATAAAAAAAAATCTGTCTGTCTGTCTGTCTGTCTGTCTGTCAGTCAGTCTGCTTGTCTAACTAGTTAGCTTTTTTTTCATAAAAGCTTTCAGTCTTTCAGTTTGTATGTATGTTGGTCAGTCAGTCTGTCTGTCTGTATAGCTGTCTGTCTGTCTACTGTAGCTAGCTAGCTGTCTGTCATAAAAGCATCTGCCTGTCTGTCTGTCTGTCTATCTATCTGTCTATCCATCTGTCTGTCAGTCTATCTCTCTGTCCATCCCCATTTCTCTTCCACATTGACCGTACATCACTCTTTCCCATTTTTGTCATTTTTATTTGTCTTCTTCCTTCTCTTGTCTATTCTCTTCCTCTTTCAATTCATCCTCTTTCCCATCTTCCTCTTCCCCTTTGTCCTCTCAAGCAGAAATCAGGAATCATTAGGCGTATCTTGGCTCGGTTGAAGCTGCATCTTCCCAATCTGTAAATGGAGCAGAAACTCTCTTGTTTTTTTTTGTTTTTTTTGTGTTTTGTTCCTCTTATTTTTGTATGAGCGTCTGACTCAGTGGAGGATTGCGAATGTGTGCCGGGACGCTGGACTGCACTCGTGAATGAGCACACACACAGCGACCCGCAAACGAGCGTCTGTTTTTCTAAAGAAGATACAAAGGTGCCTTTGCTACTGTTAGTAAAGCACATCACCTGCTACTCTCCCTCCACGTGCAGTAAGACTAAACTCCGCTAGGAAAACTGACCGAACGAACCCTCTCCTCTCTTTTAGTTCCTGGGTCAAAAAAACACTACGATAAACAGATAGGAAAACAAAAACTTACTTTCCTCTTGGATGTTTCTTTTTGGAAAAAAAAGCACAAGATTATGCCATGTACATAACAACATTAATAAATAATAATAAAAAGAGAAAGTTTATTTTAAAAATTTTGTATTCAAGAATGCTTGATAACATTTCTTTTTTTATTATTTAGGTCTCATGGACATTGTTTACATGTACTATGGTGAGTTAATGTTAAAATAATACTGTTTTTTCTTCTCCTTTTTTTTTAAAATACTCTTTACCTGTTATCAACCAAATTCAATTGTTGGATTGTATTTAGGTCCTAACTAAAATTGATCCTGCCAGTCAGAAAGAGGTGCCGTAATCTTTTCCCAACTCTATGGTTATGTTTTTTATTTTATTTAATTTTGTGTGTGTCTTTTTTATTCCCTCCACATGATGTAGTGTAAAAATCAATACTGCAAGCTTATTATTAATCATCATTCTTACATTATTTACTGTTTTCAGTGTTTCGGGCCATGGACCACTGCACTTGGGTAAATTAAAATATGATTTGGAACGTTGTTTCTGCAAAAAGATTTTAGAGTGAATGAAAAGTAAACTGCCAATGTAGAATAACCTTTCATAGTGTTCTGTAGGGAAAAAGTTTTTGTCCCATTTGGAAAACTGTATTAATGCAAGAATAGCTCCTAAAATATAATTTCATAGTAATAAATTAGGTGGTAATTAAAAACAGTTCTAATAAATAAGCAACATGCACAAAATTTGGAGCCATTCATGTAAAAATCTAATTCCAAAGAGGTTATCACACTTATTGTACAGCAGTAATCCAATAACACTTGTGTTTTGGGCTGTCATCAACCTCATTATGACACATGAAACATTGTCGTTTGAGAATTTTGACAGTAGTTTTCTTCGCTTGCGAGAGACATAACAAAGTATGTTTGGCAATAGGAGATAAAAGGTGAAAAATAAAGTGATCGCGCCTGTAATAACTGAAGTATACCTCTAAGTTCAAAAACTCAACTTTGTTTTTTGGATGACAAAATCTGGAAAGACGATATCCACATATGCCCTCATAAATGTTCAAAATACGGATGAACCTGGATAGCAAACTCTAGAATAACACAGAACGGGCTAAAGTATAGTAGTCTGAGGTGCTTAGCATCAAAATAACTGTTTATTTATTTTTGTGTTCACGTTCAGTAGGAGAGAAGATTTCTTAAGCGAAAACAAATATATATTTTCTTATAAATTCTATGCAATGTGTTTGTAAGATTGCTGTGAGGTTGGAAAATTATTCAGTTATATAAGAGGTCAAAAATAATGTCCTAGATTTTCTTTTCATCATAACTCCAGTATTATAACACTCAAATTAAACTGGCTCATGAAATGAGTTTGAAAATAATTAAAAATAAACATGAACTGATGAACACATGCAAATATGTTTGTTTGGGATATTAAATATCTTTATTTGGGAGATGAAACCCAAGCACTGTCTTTCTCTTCGTTCGCTTCCCATGTTATTTCTCACCAGTTTTAGAGTCCATGGGGAGTTGATTTATTTTCTGTGAAGAAAAGTAAGGACATGTGTTACTCAGTCGCCCTGTCTCTGTCTTTTTATTTCTTTATTGTCTGTCCATTTTCTATCAATGTTTGACTAGAATGGGTAGAGGCAGGCAGAGGCAGTCTTTGAGGCTTTCGAATCAAATTTACCATGAAATAGAACATCTTCATAAAAGGATGAGGTCAGTGCTTTGGTTAGGACTCACTCCTCTGGCACCTCTACTCTCATTTGGAAAAGCAAAGAGGTCTTATAAAGCTTATGAACTCTGGGAGAGAAGCTAAACATCTGAGGAGAGCGAGGGCCATAAAAAAACGATTCATTCTTCACTGTATTTTGTGCTCATAAATTTTGGCCCACTATTAAAAACGTGTTTTGAGTGTAAAACAAACACCCTTCATGGTTTTTTGCTTGTTTGTTTTTTTTCAAGCACATGTACTATTTTTCGGTCATTGCACTTTATTTACCCTTTACAGTATGTGTTTTAAAATGAGATTCGAAGGTGAAATATGATTAAATCTGTTTCCAAGGGCTTTGAAAACAAACTTTGTTGAGTCTTGAGATACAGGTTCATTACAAATTCAGTGTGAATTTCATACTTATTGTTTAATGTCATCTGTACTACAGTGTTTGGATTTTGAAAATGATTAAAATTAAAAAAAAAAAAAAAAAAGCTTTCCTAAACAATGAATAACTTGTCTAGGACAAAACAGCTGTTGACTGAGTTCACTTGGATTGAATAGCGTCTAAGAAGATTGCCTGAATTTAATTGTAGTTGTATTCTGCTCTAAATAATGAAT